>NC_081356.1:64554834-64854834 GCF_030684315.1 Stegostoma tigrinum | reverse complement strand
CGTAATAAACAACTGCACCTCCCAGTCACAAACCATTTCAACTCCCCCTCCCATTCCTCAGACGACATGTCCATCCTGGGCCTCTTGTAGTGCCACAACGATGTCACCCGAAAGTTGTAGGAACAACAAATCATATTCCACTTCGGAGCCCTGCAGTCCAATAGTATCGATGTGGACTTCACCAGCGTCAAAATCTCCCCTCCCCCCACTGCATCCCAAAACCAGATCAGCTCATTCCCGTCTCCCTAACCTGTTCTCCCTCTCACCTATCCCCTCTTCCCACCTCAAGCCACACCTCCATTTCCTACCTACTAACCTCATCCCGCACCCTTGACTGTCCGTCCTCTCCAGACTGACCTACCCCCTCTCTACCTCCCCACCTATACTCACCTCGGCAGGCTCCATCCCTGCCCCTTTTGCTTGTCTGTCTCCTCTCCACCTATCTTCTCCTCTATTCATCTTTGATCCACCTCTCCCTATTTAGTTCAGAACCCTCTCCCCATCCCCCTCTCTGATGAAGGCTCTCGGCCCGAAACGTCAGCTTTTGTGCTCCTGAGATGCTGCTTGGCCTGCTGTGTTCGTCCAGCTCCACACTTTGTTATCTCGGATTCTCCAGCATCTGTAGTTCCCATTATCTCTGAACTAAATAAATAAATCTCCGCTCTGTCCGCATCAAGCACTCCTGGAACATGGACAATGGTTTAAAATCTATAGGAAGTTCCACTACTCATTTCAACTAAAAATAAAACTCCCCTCTCACCAAACCCCCTCAAGTGCATCTGTGGTAGTACAGGGCTAAAATAAAAGCCCCCTTGGCTCTTCCAAGGGCTCTAAAATCAGAACAAAGGGAAAATAAAACAATCTTCTTCCCAGGACACCAAGCCAACAACAAATGCAAACTCAAAAGGTGAACCTGCAGAAACAATTAACTAAATCAGAATACCATTATCCAGGTTGAAAATGCACTCCAAACCCTGCAGTGCCCAGCAGTCTCAAAAGGCCTTAACCTTGCCAGGGAGCACCATGGCCAAGCACAGACATAACTGCGAAAGAGGGGCAGACAGTCAGGAATAACAAGCTGTTTGGCCTGCTGCCTGGACCTGTTAATGGCCATCATGTCTAGGCCCAGGAGCAAAGCCACAAGAAGGCTTATAGGCTTGTCCGCTCCTTGGCTCACCAGGTGCCTGTATATAAGGAGTATGGGGCTGAAGTGCAACCATAATTTTAATTGCAGCCCCTATAAAAACCTAAAAAGGGGCTAAAGATGAACGCACTTGGCATACAGTTGAAAGACTGTTTCCTCCTGGCCACAGAACATGAACGTGGTCTGGCCCCGGTAAACTTGCTCAGTCACCAGTTGTATGGGACCGTCGAGTGCAGCATTCTCCACCTCAGCTTCCTGATCTAAGAGGGAGGATTCCCTCATAGATGGCCCTCCGCTGGGGATCTCTACCACTGGAGGGCAAAACATCACGCCAAGGTATGTCCATGCAGCATCAACTCGTTGAAATAAGACCTCTGTGCTGTTTGAAAAGGCACCAGGAGGATATCCCTGAGACGTCTCAGATTGTGGGGTGCCACAGTATGGTGGAGGGCCTGCTGCATGGACAGACAGGGGTCAGTTCATTTGGAAGCCTACCATACATCTGAGCCAACTCAAGTGCACATGAGGTGTTAGGGCAGAGCCCCTCGTCCATCAGGCGCTGGATGGCTCAGATCTTGAATTGGAGGTGGACTCTGTTCAACCTGCATCCCAAGCTCACTTCTCCCTCAGCCAGCATAAACAGCACCCGAGGAGGAATCTTTTCCTGAGCAGCAGCTGAGAGCCGCCTCTCCGATATAGGGGAAGCTCTGGCACAAGCCAACCATGTCCCAGTCTGTGATCAGATCAGTATAGAAAACAGGCAATTCCTGGAAGAAGATCCAAGACCAGGACCGCTCCGTGAACAAGAACTGCATGTTGTTACAGAGGCAATGCGCTTGAAGTATGTCATCAGGGCACACCACCTTAGATGAGACTCGATGTAGAGGTATCACTGCAAGGTTTGGAGGTGGAAAGTCGCTACCTGAATGGAAAGGCACACGAGCACCCGACCACTCTCCTCAAGCGAGAGACTCAGAACTGCAGCAGTGACCTACTGTTGCCTCTTGTCCCAGAAATACCCGATGACCTTTTTCTGGATGGTGGTGACAAACCCAGAGGGAGAGACCAAAGTGAACACAACATGGTGGCCACCAACATTCACGCCCTGTAGGACAACACTGGGAGCAGTCCTGCCCAGTGTGCTAGGCCAGCAGTCACCTCGGTTTCCAACTTATGCTAGTTCTCCGACCAGCATGCTTCAGCTGGGAAAAAATGGACTCCCAGGTAGGGAGACCTGCAGCAGGACTTCCCACAGAACTTTGCAAGCTTTTTTACTGGATAGACTTGGAGAGAAGAGAACCCCAAAATAATCCCTCACTTGGGCTCCAATGCTATCCGGATCTGTGACGAGGAATCCGTTGTTAGGGAGCAGCACAAGGAACAGATGGCAGACCCTATGTCTTTTCCCCAGTGAGTAGAAGAAGGGGGAGCAGTAGTCAAGATCCCAAAAGAAGTGGACGATCTCACGTACACAGCCCAGGACCCAACAAGATGCAGATCCCAGAATACAACCTTCTCTTCATACGCCTCCCGCAGGGCCGATCCACATCAGGCTGACCGAGTTGTGATTCCAGGTCAAGCATCTCCTTCTGCAACCCTTCGATCCTGGATTTCTGCCCTTCATCAACCCCCGTACTGCTGATGGAAGACATGGATGTGAATGTTGTCCATATCCTACCACAGCTTCAAGGAGAGGAAGGCTCCTCTCAACCTCCCACACGCCCCACACCACCCCCCCTGCCCCCAACTGTGGTCAGGAGTCAGGAACCGCTCATCCTCCAGCAGGTTATTAAAGTGCCAGTATGCCAACCTCATCCTGGCGCTGAAAGGAACGGCCTTTAGCCACACCAGGTTGTGATCAGAGAACCGCACCTCCTACATGGTGGCCTTCAGAACACAGCAAGTGTACGCCCTGGAAATGTCAAGGCGGCCAATGCTGGATGTTCCAAACCCAGGCCTTACAAAGGTGAAGGTGATGGAATCAGGATGGAGATTTTGCCAGACATCTACCAAGTCAAAGGTCTTAATCAAATCCTTCAACTGTCCCACCAACGCTGAGCTCTCCTGGGTACTGCTGCCGTCCCACCTCTCAAGAGTACAATTGAAACCTTCCCTGTGAAGGATGAGTTTGCCCTCACTGATGAAGCTAAGAAGAGCAGACACTTTCGTGAAGAAGCACATCTGCTCAAGTCCCCTTCAAAATGGCACAGTGGTTAGCACTGCTGCCTCACACTGCTAGGGACCCGAGTTCAATCCCTACCAGTATGACTGTCTGTGTGGGGTGTCTGCATGGGTTTCTTTTAGCTGCCCCGGTTTCCTCCCACGGTCGAAAGCTGTAATGATTAGGTGGATTGGCCATGCTAAATTTCCTATAGTTTCCAGGGATATTAAGCCTGGGTTGGTTAGACATGGGAAATGCAGGGTTACAGGGGTAGGTTGGGGAGTGGGTCTGTGTGGAATGCCTTTCGGAGGGTTGGTGTGGATTTAATGGGTTGAATGGCCTGCTTGCACACTGTAGGGATGTATACATTCACAAAGTAAAGCACTGGATGTCCGAAACAAACCCGTGAGTTGGAGCTGACAGCCTGACACATGTTTTATGACCCTCAAGGTCTCTGGCTGAATAAACAGGCTAACAAGAGAGCCATCTGGAAAAAAATGGCGACCAGGTGACTCATGAAGACCCTTCCCCACCACTCCAGGAGCCATGTAACTTTATCTCCTGAAACAGTATGGATTTCTCTCAGGAAGCTCAACACATACTTTCATTTCTTGAGGATCAACAGCTTACTAAATCTGTCTCGGTCTTCCCACTGCCATTGACACTGAGGCTAGCTACAGATGTCTTCATGGTTGCAGAATGTGCTACAAACAGCAGTTACAACAATAAAACCCAACTTACTGAGCGAGGGAGGGACTCTTTCTTACTTCCATTCTCTGAGGATGCTGCAAAGGAATCCCTGGCACCGCCACTTTGCATTGTTGTCCACCAATAGCTGCCAGATGTGACTAGAAGAGGTACAGAATTCCACTGGTCCATAACCAAATGGACTCGGTCTTGGTGACCAAGTGCTGCTTGCTTGGAGTTCCCCAACAGGGGCAAGGGGAGCCTCACCCACAAGCACCATGTCTCTCTCTGCCTCGTCTAACTCAGCAGTGCTCACAATGAATTCCCAGTTCTCCTCCATGTCATCACCTCTAACACCTGATCCCTCCCCTGCATCGAGGGGATGGCTCAGGGTCACTGATTAGACACACCCCTGCCTCAACGCCACCCCCAGTCATGACAGCAGGACCATCCTTTACAGTGACCTCCAAGTTTTGAATTATATCAGATTCAACTAAACCATTGACTAAAATGTCAGGCCAACCGACGGGCGGCAGTGGATTTGAAACTGCTCCACTCCCGGCACTAGGCCACCCTCCGAGTCTGGGAAAGGATCTCCAGTAAAGGCAGGAGTGCTGGACTTAAAGGCCTGGGAGGGAATGAGGAGGCCTGCTCCTTCATTGCTACCATCCAGGGTGCCCTCAGGATAACTATGCCTACAGTCAGCGCAGGCAGCACCTCATGGCCTTCCAGTCATAGAGTCACAGGGTCATAGAGATATTCAGCACAAAAACCAACTGTTTAGTATAACTCGTCCAAGAAGATCAGATATCCTAAATAAATCTAATCTCATTTACCAGCATTTGGCCCATATCCCTCCGAATGCTTTCTATTCATATACCCATCCAGATGCCTTTTAAATGTTGTAATCGTAACAGATTCTACTACTTCCTCTGGCAGCTCATTCCATACATGCACCACTCTCTGCGAGAAAAAATTACCCCTTCAGTCCCTTTTAAATCTTTCTCCTCTCACCTTAATCCTACAGCCTCTAGTTTGGAACTCCATCACCCCCGGGAAAAGACTTTGCCTATTTACCCTATCCATGCCCTTCATGATTTTACAAACCTCTATAAGATCACCTCTCAGCCTCTGATGCTCCAGGGAAAATAGCCCCAGCCTATTCAGCCTCCCCTGTAGCTCAAACCCTCCAACCAAGGCAACATACTCGTAAATCTTTTCTGAATCCTTTCAAGTTTCACAACATCCTTCCTATAGTAGGGAGATCAGAATTGCACATTGTATTCCAAAACTGGCCTAACTAATATCTTGTACAGCCGCAACATGATCTCCCAACTCCTATATCCAATGAACTGACCAGTAAAGCGAAGCATACCAAATGCCTTTTTCACTATCGTATCTACTTGCCACTCCACTTTCAAGCAACTATAAGCTCCAAGGTCTCTGTTCAGCAACATTTCCTAGGACCTTACCATTAAGTGTATAAGTCCTGTCATGATTTGCATTTCCAAAATGCAGAACCCCTCACATGAAATAAATTAAACGTCATCTGCCACTCTGGCCCATTGGTCAATCTGATCAAGATCTCACTGTACTGTGAGGTAACCTTCTTCGCTGTCCACTATACCTGCAATTTTAGTGTCATCTGCAAATGTACTACCCATACCTCCTACAGTGACAACCAAATCATGTATATAAAAGACAAACTGATCCTTGTGGCACATTGCTGATCATAGGCCTCCAGTCTGAAAAGCAACCCTCCACGACCACCCACAGTCTACTAGTTTTGAGCCAGTTCTGTATCCACATGGAGAGTTCTCCCTGTATTCCATGGGCAAGACCTCAGTGGCCATGCCCAACTCAGCCTCCGAGGTGCCTGGCATAGTTGCAGTTGACTGTGGGAGTGAGTTTGTGTCCCTGTGCCCGAGGGAAGAGGGTGTGCAGTTTCCAGAGGGTGCTACCCCCACATCACTGAGCAGGGGGTGTTGATAGTACTGGACTTCCCTTTGTCACTCTGACCCCAAGGAGTGGTGCCTTTTCCAGGACAGTGGGGGAACAAGAGACACCTCCATCTCTCCAATGTCCTGCTGCCAATCAACACCCCACCCAACTGCCCTCCCTTTTTTCTTGTCTCGCATGGGTTTCAGAGTGCACAGGGTGCCAGGAGAAATTGGGGGCACCACCTGCTCACTCATGCTTTCATCACTGATGAGGTCTGGGCCAGGTTCCAAATCCTATGCTTTCCCAATTGGCCTGGGACCACTATCCTTTGCGGGGATCCCTCCCCAGCCTGGGGGACATTAGCCTCAGAGCCAACTGGGGAATCTTCCTGGGAGGCCACCCCCAAATGTTTAGCCTTCCTTTGGACTTTTCTCCAATCCACCTCATTGGTGTCAGTAACCAAGGTAGCTCCCTCCTGCGGGGGCTGAGGGTGAGTCACAGGGTGAAGGGTGATGGTGCTAACTGTGCCGCTCAGGTGTTGGTAGTGGTCTTCAAAGAAGGGCAGTTCCTCTAGCCATGCCCCACATCCTTGCAGGCATGGGGCCACACGCCCTCCGCCAACCAGAACATCCAGTAGGCACTTTAGTGCTTAACATATAAATGCTCTCCTTGATTTCCTCCCGGGCCAGGCAGATGGAACCTGTCACCAGAAGGAGTAGCTGTGTCTTGGATGGGTCTCCTTCAGTCTGAGCAGTAGCAGCACCATGCCTGACCTCACCTCCCTGAGCTGGCAAAAGTGGGGCAGAAGGAGTTCAGATGGAACAAAGGGCATTCAATAAAATGGCCCTCTGAGGAACTACCTCCAGAGGGTCAATAGGCAAGAATGTCCTGTTAATGGTAAGCCCCTTCTTCAGGGTAAAGTACACCACCCGCTCAGTCTTCCGGAAGAACACTGACTTCCTGTACATCTTTGACATAGTGACAATGGTGGGGGTGCCAACTACCAGCCACGGCCTCTGCGCATGCCCCAATAGTCATGTTTGGGGCGAATGTAATATTTCACCCAAAGCTATTTTGTTAAATAATTAAAGGGCAACTAGGCCCTGGGCAGAGGCAGGGGTTGGGGGGACAGAGGATGTAACCACACCTGCATAGGAAACATGGGCCTCACCCAGATGTTTAGAGGGCTCTGCGGTCACTATTGCCTGCCGCTCCCCCAAACCCAGACAAACACCTCCTCTCACACAAAACATAGGTAAAGGAAAATGGCAGAGTCCCTTTAGGCCTCACTTGTCAGTCCAGTAGTCTTAGGCAGTGATGTCCCAACCTGCCAACAAGCCCATAGGCACAAAACAATCGTTCCCCAACGCCTATAGAGAATAGTCACTGGCAACAAAAAGGCCACAGTCACAATGTAATAATTAAGATGGCCCAGGCTCCCAACAACGCCAGGCCACAGACTCAAAAATTCGGTCACTCGCTGCAAGTGTTCAGGCCCCAAGCAATTAATGTCCAGGCCTGAATCCCCCAAATGAAGAAGTCTAGGCTCCAGGATGAAGCGCCCCAGGCACAGGCTGAGCAGAAGTGTGGTCCAACACCCTTCTCAGGGCAGCAGGAACAGCAAGTCTCAGGCCTGAGTCCTTCCAGACAGGCTACAACACCCGACACAACAGGCCCCAATCAGTAGCAGCAGTTTCTCCATGGCACAGAAGGTGTTATTACAGTAGCCTTCAACTCACTATGGAGAAAGAAAGAGCACCAGGCTTCTCAGGGCAGCTGCAACAGCAGCAGCAAGTCTTAGGTTTGGGTGCCTCCACACCAGCAGGCTGAAGCACCCAAAGCCCAGGCTCTAGCTCTCAACCCGCTCCAGCTTCTCTCAGTTGCAACAGGCACTGCCACTTCTGCTTCCAAGTTCCAACTCCAGCAGAGCGCAAACTCTCAATACACTGCCTTCTACAGGAAACAACCCTCCACCACTACCCTCTGTCTCCTGCCATCAAGCCAATTTTGTATCAAATTGCTTGCTCCTCCAAGTGATCTAACCTTAATAACCAAATATACCAGGCAAAACCATGCCAAAAGCTTTGCTGACATTCGTACAGACAATGTCTACTACTCTGTCTTCATCAAGCTTCCTTGTCATCTCTTAAAAAAAACTCAGTCAGTTAGTGAGACACAATTTCCCAGACACAAAGCCATGTTGACTATTCTAAATTAGTTCTTTCCTTTCTAAATGCATATAAATCCTCTCCCTCAGAGTTGCCTCCAACAACTTATCAACCACTGATGTAAGGCTTATTGGTTTACAGTTCCCTGGCTTTTCCTTATAACCTTTCTTAAATAATGGCAACACATTAGCCAACCTCTAATCTTTTGGTACCCAATCTGCGGCTGTTGATGATGCAAATGTCAGTGCTAGGGGCCCAGCATCACTTTAGACTTCCATAAAGTTTTGGGAATTATCTGATCAGGTCCTTTATGCAATTTAAGACATCCAGCACCTCCTCTTCTGTTACATGAACTCTTTTTAAGACGTCGCCAAGTACACTAGCTTCTAGCTTCCATGTCCTTCTCCACAATAAATACTGACATGAAATATTCATTTGGTATCACACCCATTTCCTGTGGTTCTACACATTAACAGCCACATTGATTTTGAAGAGGTCCTATTCTCTGCCTAGTTACACTTTTGTCCTTAACATCCTTAAAGAATCCCTTTGGATTCTCCTTAACTCTATTTGCCAAAACTATCTCATGTCCCCTTCTAAGCCTTTTGATTCCCCTTTTCAGTATACTCCTACTGCCCTTATTTTCCTCCAGGGATTCATTTGATCCCAGCTGTCCATACCTGACATATGTCTCCTTCCTTTTTCTGACCAGAGACTCAAATTCTTTAGTCATCCAGCATTCACTACAACTAACAGCCTTATCCTTCACACCAACTGATAATATTGTCTCTGAACTCTTGTTATGTCATTTTTAAAGGCCCCCAACCAGCCCTTTACCAGCAAATAGCCCATCCCAATCAACTATTGAACGTTCCTGCCTAATACCGTCAAAATTGGTCTTATTCCAATTTAAAATTTTAATTTTGTGATCAGTTCTATCCTTTCCCGCAACTATTCTAAAACTAATAGAATTATCATCACTTGCCCCAAAGTGCTCTCCCACTGACAGTTCAGTCACTTGTCCTGCCTTATTTCCCAACAGAAGGTCAAGCATTGTTCCTTCTCCAATAGGCACATTTACATATTCAATAAGAATGTTTTCTTATCCGCACTTAACAAATTCCTCCCCCTCCAAGCTCTCAACACAATGACAGTTGCAGTTTATTTTTGGAAAATTAAAATCCCCTACCATTACGATTCCATTATTCTTACAGATATCTGTGATCTCCTTACATATTTGTCTCTCAATTTCTTGCAGATTTTTGGGAGCCTATAATACAATGCCAACAAGGTGATCATCTCTTTCTTATTTCTCAGTTCTACCCATATAACTTCACTGAAGGATCTCCCACAAATATACTCCCTAAATATAACCGTAATGTTATCCCTGACCAAAAATGCCTCTTCCCCTCCTCTATTGTCTCCCTGCTATCCTTCCTTATAGTATCTATACCCCAGAATATTAAACTGCTAGTCCCTTCCATCCCTGAACTACATTTCTGTAATAGCTTTGATTTCCCAGGCCCATGTTCCCAACCAAGGCCTAGGTTCATCTGCCTTACCTGTCAGGCATCTTGCATTGAAGTAAAAACAGTTTGATTCATTAGACCTACCTTATTCTCTGCCAAGCTCTTGTCTGTCTTGATTATTTGATTTGCTCCACTTATCTGTACCAGCGACAGCCTTTTCTCTTTCTCTTATCGCTGTGACTCCCCTCAAATCCACCGCATCCCACCACCACCACTGACTAGTTTAAAGCCTGTCCAATAGCACTAGCAAATCTCCTCGCAAGGATATTGATCCCCTTCCAATTCAGGTGGAACCCATCCCTATTATATACAAGTCATTTCTTTCCCAAAATGGATCCCAATGATCTAAAAATGTGAATTTTAGCACCGTGCAGCAGCCCCTCAGCATGTATTCATCTGCTCTATCCTTCTATTCCTACTCTCATTAGCACATGGTACCCGTACTAGTCCATAAACTATTATCCTCAAGGACCACTTTTTAACCTGATGCCTTGTTTCCCATACTTGAATCTCATCACTTTCCCTACATATGCCATTGATACCAACATGCTCAATGACCTCGTGCTAGTCACTCTCTCCTTTCAGAATATTCTGTACCCTCTCCAAGACATCCTTGACCCTGGGGACAACACACAATCCTGATGTCTTGCTGACAGCAGAAATGTCTGCCTGTGGCCCAGTCAAGATAGTGCCCTATTACAACAGATCTCTTGGAACCTGACATACCCCTCAGTACTCCACAGCCAATCGTGGTACCAGAAACCAGGCTGTCAGTGCTATACTCCCCTGAGAAGCCATTACTCCTTCAGTATCCATACTGGCATACCTGTTTGATATCTGGATAGCCATAGGAGACTCCTGCACTACCTAGTACTTATCCTAGCAGTCAACCATCTACCTGAATGTATCTGTAGCGTCTCCACCTTCTTGAAACTGCCATCCATCACACTCCCTTGCTCTTGTAAACTCCTCATTGCCTCTAAATGCCACTCCAACTGATCCATGCGGTCCAATGGAATTCACAATCAAACACACTTTCCACAGACAGCATTAAAATTCTCCCTAATCTCCCACATCTGATTTTATTTGAAAACAACAGTCATTTTGAGAAGATGATGTCTCATCACTTTTTAACTGGGATCAGCACAAAGTATGATTGTAAAATGATGGTTTTATGCACTCAGTACTTCATCAGGAGGAGGTTCAATGATAGTCAGAAAACTGTCAATGTAATCACATTCGTATCGATTGAAGAGCGAAGTGTTTGTAAAAAAGACAATTTTCTTCCCAAAGACTTGACTTATTTTTGTCCTCTATGTTTGCCTTCCTCAATCCAACGGCTTATTCTTTATACTTTATTCCTATAGAACTCTGCTCTGTTTGATAATCCTTTCCAGGAAATGAGAAGTGACAAATGAAAAAGCGATATCCTAAATGGCAGATAAATGTTTCATAACTTGATGATCTAGTATCAAATAATTTGAATTAAATACAATAGAATTATATGGGAATTACAACAAGGACATGGGCTATTTGGCCCAAGCAGCCTGAGTCAGGGGTCGTCTGTATATGAATAATATGCAGCTATTCTTTTGCATTGCAGCAAAAAATACATAGGACTTTGGCAGAGGCTTAGTTTTACTGTGGATTTATGTATCATTCACATGTCACTGTAAATATTCAAATTACATTTGTAAATAAAATAAGATTTTAATAAAATGTCAGACTGCCTAATGTTAACTTCAGCAACCCATAAGTTTCAGGATTAAAAACGGAGTGCTAAATAACATAACTCACAAGTTAACATGGTTTTACTAGTCTAGTAATTAGCAGGAGAAGCTGCCCTAGTTTCACTGGGAGTTATATATGGAAAGCACAACCAGCAGCTGGCCAGATTCCCACAAAAGGAAGTCCAGATTCAGTACTGGTACTGAATCTGAACTTCCTTTTGTGGGAATCTAGCCAGATGCTGGTTGCGCTGATTGGTTGTAACATCACGTCGCAAAGCTTAAAATTAACTTACCAAGTAATACCACAAGGTGGGGATCACATAACTGTGGAAAATGTATTTATATTGTGAACATATAATACCATGATTTAATAATGAAATTGATAGATTTCTGGGCTATTAATATAATTGTGTCATCATGGATCAAGTTTGAAATCAAATAATTTGTTCAATTTTTTTTAGATCAAGTAGCAAATTTCCAAACTACCTTGAATAGATTGTCATATGATATCTAATTTGCTAAAAATATAACAAAGCCTGTGAGAAACGTGGATGTCATTCCATTCCATTTTTACAAGAGACCTTGTAAATGTGACCTAGCCTACTGTGAATATGATCTTTGTACAATCAAAATTTTAAAGAGTTAAGCGTTATGAAAACCAAAGCCATTGCCCAGAAATTATAATGAAAATGACAGAGAATGCAATGCTTGTCATTATTCATGAATAAATTGTCCAGCAACTTGTGGTGCGGAAGAGGCATTCCACAATTTGCCACAAATGGCTATTCTATTATTAATCATATGAAACAACAGTTAAACCTCAACCTCCCCATGAATTTTTTGAAGTTGCTGCAGTTGGAATTGAATTATCAATTAAACCTATAACAGGAAATGTGTAATAAGTATTCATCAGCATAAATAACTTTTTTAAAAAAGCTTCCTTATGATAACGCTGCGCTAAATTAATCTCTCCTGCCCTGGAAGGAAGCCGTTAACACTATAGAGTATCATTCCTGACCAGGAGGAATAAACTATCACAAACTGTTATTAAAATTTACGGGTTTTTTTAATGTAACATGGAGAAAATAGTACAGGAGAATGCCAATGTGCGCAAATTACTTAGTGACACAGTTGACAGTATCATAGAGTTAATAGATGTAGTTAAAGTTTGGGTAAAAGCAATGAAGTCCAAACCAGAGTTAATATGTATGTAAGAAATTGCACAGTGCATAGTCAATAAGGCTGGGGAATTATAAACACAGATTGTCATGTGGAAAAATGATGTAATAACAGAGACTTCGCACAAGAAGTGCATGACTGGGTGTTGGATGTCCGAGGTATAGGCCATTCAGGAAAAATAGAAAAGGAAGGAGGAGGAGTAGCAATATTGGTTAAGGAGTTCATTTATAATGCTGGCGACAGTGGATGTCTCAGAAGGTTCCTGGATAGAGCCGGTGTGGCTACAGTTTGGGAATAAAAGGTGTATAATTACATTGTTTGGTATAGTGTATAGTTCATCAACTATTGGAAGTGGATATAGGGTAACAAATCTGCAGGGAAATTACAGAGAAATGCCGACATTATACAGTAGTCATGATGGGGGACTTCAATTACCCAAATGTATAGACGAGGATACTGGTGGTATAAGGGGTGGTGATGGGCGAGAGTTCCTAGATTGCATAGAGGACAGATTCCTACAGCAATATGTGTCCATCCAATAAGAAAGGATGACATTGTTGGACCTGGTGCATGGAAAAGTGAAGAAAAAAGAGACAAGACTAATAGTTAACTAAAGGGGAATCCAACAATCTTCTGCAGGCATATAAATAGAAGGAAGATGGCTAAAGGAGGAGTAGTGCCAAATGGAGAACAAAAATGAGATTTATACATAAAAATGAGACATGGCTTAGATATTAAATTAATACTTTGCATCTTCCTTAACAAGAGAGGAGCATCCTGCCCAGGCTGACAGGTGAGGAAGCTCTGTCACTAGAAAGGTTCAAAATTCCAATGAAGACGTCTCGGATAGGTTGTTGCCAAAGTTACAGTTTATAAGGCACCTGAACTGGATGAGAGCATCCAAGGATTTTAAAGGAAATGAAGGTAGAAATTATGGGATCACAGTCCATAACCTTTCAGTCTTCCATGGACTTGGGGATGTGCCAGATGACTGGGGAGTTGCAAACGTTACAGCCTTATTCAAGGAAGGTTGTAAGGATAATCCAAGCAATTAAAAACCAGTCAGTTTAACTTCAATGGTGGGGCAATTTAGACTCGGTGATCACATGGGACAAGGTGAACTGTTTAGGAAGCGTCCCTGTAGATTCCTAAAGGGGAAATTGTGTTTTATTAACTTGTTGGAGTTTTTTGAAGAAGTAACAGAAAGAGTCAATGAGGGTCATGCTGTTGATGTGGTAAACATGGATTTTCAGAAGGTGTTCATCAAAACTAGTGAGGAAAGTTATAAGTCATGGTATAAAAGGGACAGTAGCTATGTGGATTCAAAATGGCTGAGTGATACAAAACAGAGATTAAGAATCAATAAATATTTTTCAAGCTGCAGGAAGGTTTGCAGTTGAGATCTCCAGGGTGTTGTTTGGGGATCCTTGTTTTTTCTGATACATATTATGATGTATAGGGGACAATTTCAAAGTTTCAATTTCAATTTCGGTTTCAAATTTCATGAAACTTGGAAAAATTAGAAATTGTGAGCAGGACAGAGTGGAACTCAGAGATACGTACAATGGATAGGGGGATTGACATGATGATGGAGTGGACAGATAGATGGCAGATGAGGTTCAGTGCAGAGAAGTGTTAGGAGATAGACTTTGGTCAGAAGAACAACGATAGACAACATAACATAGAGGGTGCAATCTAACGAGGTGCAGCGGTAGAGGGTCTTAGATATGTACATGCATAAATCATTCAAAGACAGTTACCAGTTAATAAAGTTAGTAGAGTGTCTTCAGCTTTATTGATAGATGTATAGGGTACAAGAGTAAGGAGGTGATGTACTTGTACAAGATACTTGTTAGACATTATAAAATAGATGTGAATGCATTGCACAGACGGCCGAAGTGTCTTGTAAGAATGGCTCGAGAAACTTCAGTAAAAAGGATAGATTGAAGAAGTTAGGGCTGTTCACCTTAAAGTGAAGCAGACTGAGAGGAGATTTAATAGATGTTTTAAAACCTGACATCTGGTTACAGAAGGTAGGGAGAAGATCTTCCAATTCATAAAAGGAACAAGAAATAGAGTTGTAAAAAAAGCAACAGTGATGTGAGAAAAAAAACTTTTTCACACAGCAATTAGTTAGAGTTTGGAATGCACTGCCAGGAAATGTGGTGAAGCAGGTTCAATTGAAGTCGTCAAGAAGGTATTAGATAATTATTTAGATAGAAACAGCGTGCAGGGTAAAGGGGGAAAAAAGCAGGAGACTGGCACTTGGTAATGAGGTCATTTGAAGAGCTTGTGCAGACACAATGGGCTGAATGGCCTCCTTAAACATCATAACAATGCTGCAACTCTGTGATTCTTCATATTTGACATTTCTTTCTACCTTTTCTTTCTTCTTCACTCATTTTTTAACCTGACCTGAATTTACCATCTCTTCATTCCTCCTTTTAATCTAATCCTTAAATCTCATTGACCAAGGGAGCAGACAATTGGTCCCATTATTCAGCAATGGTCCAATGCCCTGCTTGACCTCACTACATTGTTATCAACACAAACTTTGCTAACAATTGGAAGTGCACAGATTTTTTGAGCTTAAGAATAAGGAAATATGTCTAAATAAAGAGTGAAACCTATGGATGGCCTGTACCAGAAAATTCTGGGATACTGTCCTTAGTTCCAGTCACAACTTCTCCACCCGAACCTGAGACTCTATCCTCCTTTCCAGTCACTGTCTTAGGTTGAAATTAATTCTTCATAAGCTTAGTGCACAACTGAACAAACGAGGTTTCACCTGCGCACCCCCCCACCGACAAAACTTCTGCTTTACAAAGTAAAACTGTAGTCTAATTTTGTCCTTATCTTAGGTACATTCCATTCAAATTTCCATAAACACATGCAATCCATTTCCACATGCAGCTAATCTCTGGCTGTTCTCCAATTTCCATTAAGGTAATTTTCTCAAAATTCTGTGGCTATATCATATTTCACACTAAGCCCTGCTTATCTTTTATTCCTGTCTTTGTTGACAAACATCAGCTCTGGTACGCCTCAATTCCTCAAAAACACAATTAACTTCTTTATATTTAGATTAGATTCCCTACAGTGTGGAAACAGGCCCTTTGGCCCAACAAGTCCACACTGCCCCTTGCAGCATCCCACCCAGACCCATCCCCCTATAACCCACACATCCCTGAACACTATGGGCAATTTAGCATGGCCAATCCACCTAGCCTGCACATCTTTGACTGTGGGAGGAAATCGGATCACCCAGAGGAAACCCACGCAGACCATGGGGAGAATGTGCAAACTCCGCACAGACAGTCGCTTGAGGCTGGAATCAAACCCGGGTCCCTGGTGCTGTGAGGCTGCAGTGCTAATCATGAGCCACCGTGTCACCCCAATGTTTAAATGTTTCCATGGCCTTGCTCTTCACTCGTGTTATAATCGCCTTACCTGTCAATGAGTGTACAAATGGTCGGCATATTTAGCAGGTCAAAACCTGTGTATCCATACAAAATTGGGTCATCAGCAATGGAATTATATCCTACCACAAGTTCTAAATTTATAGCCTGACATATCTGCCATTCTACCATTATCTAGTTAGGATTAAATGAGAAGGGTAGAAGATCCTGCCTGAGGCAGCACCAGCCATATCTGAACATGAGATCTTAACCTGGTGAAGCAATATCAAAGGGCCATGTATAGGCTAAACAGCAAGAGTAGATTGATACAGACAAAGACAAGCAATCTCACAACTAACAAATCAGATCAACATTCTGTAGTTCTGCCAATATCTATTTATGAATTTGGAGGATAATTAAATAACTAGCTGGTGGAAATGACTTCACAAGCACACAAATTTTATGATGGTGGAACCCAATCATACGAATGTGAAAGGCAAGCGTAAAGAATTTGCAACCATACTTAGACAGAGATACGTACAATGGATAGCCCATCTTGGACTCCTCCTGAGGCCTCATTCATAGAAAAGCCAGTATTCAGTTCATTCACTTCAGTTCATGTGATGTGAAGAAATGGTAGGAGGCACTGGATAGGGGGTCCCAAAAGCAAGCTAGCTGTAATGCCAAAGAATTTTGCATGCCATTCATCAAACTGTCCAGCACAGTGATAATACTGGCATCTACTTGACAGAGCAAAATGCTGAATCAGTGCAGCCTGTCCACAAAAATCAAAATAAATCCAATACAACAAATTAAGATATTATCAGCCTGCTACCAATCTGCTATGAAAATGATGAATGGTAGACTAACAATGCATTCAGATGGCACTTACTCAAGAACAAAAACAGAAGTTGCTGGAAAAGATCAGCAGGTCTGGCAGCATCTGTGAAGAAAAAAATTAGAGTTAATGTTTCAGGTCTGGTGACCTTTCTTCACTCCCTGACCTGCTGAGATTTTCCAGCAACTTCTGTTTCTGTTTTTGTTCCTGATTTACAGCATCTGCAGTCCTTTCAGTTTTTATTTGGGATCTACTCAATATACGGTCTAAGCTCAATTTGAGTGCCGCCAAGTCCACTCACCTATTACATTTTTGCTACAAAGTTAGAAAAAAAAGCTGAATTCTGGATGTGAGGCGAGAATGACTGCCCTTCAAGGTAGCATTTGAGTGTGACATTCAGGCGAATTAGCAAAATGGAAGTTAGTTCAGAATCAGAAAAAGAACTCCTCAATTCTTGGATTCATACTTAGCACAGAGGAAGACAATGTAGTTGTTGAAAGCCAAGTCTTTGAGTCTCAGAACATATCTGAAATAGTTTCTTAGGACTAGGCACAGGCAACTTCAACCTTTTCATCAGTGATATTGCTTCCATCATAAGGACAGAGTGAGGATGTGCACTGACAACTGGGCAGCATTCAATTTCATCTGCAACTGCTCAAATAAAGAAGCAGTCTGTGTCCACATTTAGCAAGATTCAGACTTTGGCAGATTTATGATACAAATGTTATTTGCTGCATAATGCAAGGCAAGGGCTTTTTCCAACAGAAAGAGTTGAAATACATCCACTTGACATTCAATATCTTTATCATTATCAAATTCCCAATCAATTGCATAGAGATTTACAATTGACCAGAAATGCAACTGAACCAGCCACTGAAATACAATGGCTATACCAGCCGGTCTGAGATTAAGGTGGGGATTTTAATTCACTGACAGCAATGAAGTTGGAGATTGAAGGTTAATTTAACTGGGGAACAGCTCACCATCTTGTCTCCTCCTGAATAAGTCAAGGGTGGAAAGTTTTATGGACTCAGCTGCCAATTGAGGCTCTTAATTGAGTGTCCTGCTGCTGGTGTTATAATCCCAGTTTTTGGTCCTACTAGCTAAGTCAGGGTCCAAAATGAAACATGGAGCATCTGAGGAGCACAAAAGCTGATGTTTCAGGCCAAGACCCTTCATCAGAAAAGGGGGGATGGGGAGAGGGTTCTGAAATAAATAGGGAGAGAGGGGGAGGCGGACCGAAGATGGATAGAGGAGAAGATAGGTGGAGCGGAGTGTACAGGTGGAGAGGTAGGGAGGGGATAGGTCAGTCCGGGGAGGACGGGCAGGTCAAGAGGACAGGATGAGGTTAGTAGGTAGGAAATGGAGGTGTGGCTTGAGGTGGGATGAGGGGATAGGTGAGAGGAAGAACAGGTTAGGGAGGCGGCGATGAGCTGGGCTGGTTTCGGGATTCACTGGGAGGTGGGGGAGATTTCGAAGCTTGTAAATCCACATTGATACCATTGGGCTGCAGGGTTCCCAAGCGAAATATGAGTTGCTGTTCCTGCAACGTTCAGGTGGCATCGTTATGGCACTGCAGGAGGCCCAGGATGGACATGACATCTCAGGAATTGGAGGGGGAGTTAAAATGGTTCGCGACTGGGCGGTGCAGTTGTTTATTGTGAACCGACTGTAAGTGTTCCGCAAAGCGGTCCCCAAGCCTCTGCTTGGTTTCCCCAATGTAGAGGAGGCATGTACAGCGGATGCAATATACCACATTGGCAGGTGTGCAGGTGAACATCTGCTTAATGTGGAAAGTCATCTTGGGGCCTGGGATGGGGGGGAGGGATGAAGGTATGGGGGCACGTGTAGCATTTCCTGCAGTTGCAGGGGAAAGTGTCGGGTGTGGTGGGGTTGGAGGGGAGTGTGGAGTGGACAAGGGAGTCATGGAGAGAGTGGTCTCTCCAGAAGGCAGACAAGGGTGGGAAGGAAAAATGACTTTGGTGCTGGGGTTGGATTGTAGATGGCGGAAGTATCGGAGGATAATGTGTTGTATCTGGAGGTTGGTGGGGTAGTATGTGAGGACGAGGGGGATTCTCTTTTGGCGGTTATCGCGGGGACGGGGTGTGAGGGATGAGTTGTGGGAAACACGGTTGAGGGCATTCTCGACCCCTGTGGGGGGAAAGTTGTGGTCCTTGAAGAATGAGGACATCTGGGACGTATAGGAGTGGAATGCCTCATCCTGGGAGCTGATGCGGCGGAAGCGAAGGAATTGGGAATACGGGATGGAATTTTTGCAGGAGGGTGGGTGGGAACAGGTGTATTCTGGGTAGCTGTGAGAGTTGGTGGGTTTGAAATGGACATCAGTTTCCGGTGGTTGCCTGAGATGGAGACAGAGAGGTCCAGGAAGATGTGGGATGTGTTGGAGATGGTCCAGGTGAACTTGAGATTGGGGTGGAACGTGTTGGTGAAGTGGATGAACTGTTCAAGCTCCTCTTGGGAGCACGAGGTGGCGCCAATACAGTCATCAATATAACGGAGGAAGAGGTGGGGTTTAAGGCCAGTGTAGGTGCGGAAGAGGGACTGTTCCACATAACCTACAAAGAGGCAGGCATAGCTTGGGCCCATGCAGGTACCCATGGCCACTCCCTTTGTCAGTAGGAAGTGGGAGGAATCAAAAGAGAAGTGGTGGAGGATGAGGACGAGTTCGGCTAGGCGGATGAGGGTGTCGGTGGAGGGGGACTGGTTGGGTCTGCGGGACAGGAAGAAGCGAAGGGCCTTGAGGCCATCTGCATGGGGAATGCAGGTGTATAACATGAAAATGAGGTGTTTGGGACCAGGGAATTGGAAGTTCTGGAGGATGTGGAGGGCGTAGGTGGTGTCATGAATGTAGGTAGCGAGTTCCTGGGCCGGCACCTACACTGGCCTTAAACCCCACCTCTTCAACTGTTACATTGATTAATGTATCGGCGCCGCCTCGTGCTCCCAAGAGGAGCTTGAACTAGTGAAACGGAACTAGCGCGATCAGTGATGCCTCGTTCTCTTTCAGAGTGACGCCCTCACTACTCCAATGACAACTCTCCAAACTCATCGGAAAAAGAATGCACGCTCACATTGAGCGCACGCAATTCTGACCGCCGCCTTTTGCTTGCTTCCGCAGCTGCGGGTGCTCGTCGGTGTCAGCAGAACCACAGTTGGATTCAGTGAAGTAAAGAGGAGTTTTGTTTCATAGCGGCAAGCTTAAGTTATTTTTAAATATAACACTTTATCGGAATCCTGGTCGTCGGGAGAGGGCATTAAAAAACAAGAAATACTTATTGACAGTTTTAATTTTGATCAGCGAGTGACGAGGGCAGTTGATTTGACAGGCCCCAATGAGACATAACTGCGTTGAGGTATTGAAACAAATAACTCGTGAATGTGCTTATGGCTTTTTTTAAATCAAACAATGAATTTTCAAATAATACGGTAATATTTGTGTGGGAAATTAACTTGTCGGAATCTAAGTAAGCTGAATGAGATTATGTTGCTTTTTTGGCGAAAAGAAAACAGCTGAAACGCACATAAGGGACCTGGCGAAATTGTCTTGCTTTTCAAAGGACTGCATCGTGAACATCCAAAAGGCACACTGTAGATCGCCCCTGGATTACACTATTTCGTAATATTAGGTAGCACAGGAACACACATAATTCTAGTTAGTATAATTAAAATTATAGTTGAAATCATTATCTTCATGTTGTTTAAAGGAGTGGGCAGGAAGTGTAGGATAGAACAACAAGAGTTAGCCTGCACCTTTATTATTAGCTGGTGCCAATCTCCTGCCTTTTCCCTATATCCTGACACACCATTTATATCGAGATAATCGTCGGATGTCCTCTTCAAGGCCTCATTTGAACCTGCCTCCACCACATTTCCCAGTAAACTCACAGTGTAACTTTTGTTTTACCCCACATCACTCTTGCTTCATTTGCACATCACTTTAAATCTAACCTTCTTGTTTTAGAAGTAGCTTCCACAGATGCTGCCACACCTACTGAGTTTCTCCAGCAATTTCTGTTTGTTAAGCAAAGGTACCATAATCCTACCAGATCATAAGGCTGCTCTGTCATTAGTGAGAGATGACTGGTTCAACCTAAGGGTCACACCATATCTCAGGTAAAGGGTGAAATTGAGAAGGAGAGACCTTCACGGTAACCTCAGCCAGTGTTGGAAGTGAACCTACACTATTGACTTTACTGTGTATTGCAAACCAGCTATCCAACCAAATGAGCTTTCCTAATGATGAATAGGTGCAAGGCTTGCCAGGCAGGATCTGAATGCACTCATAGGCAGAATTTCAGTCAAGGTCAGAGACTCTCTATGAAGTACATGATTGTTCTCCAATGTAAGTGCAGTCTTGGATCCATTATGAGAACTCACATTGCACATCCTTAGTTTCCATTCTTTTACCCCTTTTTGTCAATCCATGAAGTTTCACTGAGGGGGAAGTAGTAATAAATAACATAGTGATAATGTCGCTGAACTAGCAATCCAGAAGTCCAGGGTGATGGACCTCCAGATTATCCTGCTGTGATGGCCAGTGGAATTTAAACTAATTAAATAAATAAATCTGGAATTGAAACCTAGATTTTCAGTGAAACTATAATCAATTGTCATAAAAACCCATCTGGTTCATTAACATCCTCTCGTCCAGAACAAAACAACGTGATCAATTACTATCCTCTGAATAGTCTGCCAAGCAAATTTGTTCAAGTGGCTATTGGATAGGCAACAAATGTTGGCCTTGGGAAGGTGCTCACACAGTGGTTATGTCATTGGAGTTTAATCCAGAACTCCCAGCTAATTTTCTGGGCAAATAGTTTCAAATACCATCATGGTAGAATTTGGTTTTAATAAAAATATGAAATTGTAAATCAGTTGATGGTGGCTGTGTAACTAATGTTGACTGTCATAGCAATCCATCTGGTTTACTAATATTGTTTAGGGCATGAAATCTGTCATCCTTACCTGGTCTGGCCTATTTGTGACTCCAGACCCACTGTAATGTGGCTGACAAGGAACTGTTAACAATTTGAGATGGACAACAAATGCAAGACTAACAATGAATGAATAAAACAAAACATTCAAGGCAAATTCTCTGCATGAGCAGCTCATGCCAATGCATTTGTCAACTTTCTGCTTGCTTGCTCTGGTCAGACCCTCTGCAGTATTTCATCAATCACTACGTGATTCCTTTCACTATTTTAAAAAGAACTTCAGCAACAATATTCATGACTGTGGTGTTCATGTTTTCACACAAATCTATCAACTAGTCATTAGCAGATTCCTTTTCATTATTAATCCAGAAATTAGTCATTGCCCAAGTCTGCAGGCTCACCATTTCTATGTGACTGTCTCTAAACATCCTGTTGTTCTTGGTAGGTGTAAATGTAGTAAGCTTAAATCTAGTTTCCATGTCTATAAAGCGTAGTGCTGAAGTTTTTCTTTCATTTTCCTATACCTTTAGATCGGCGGCGACAATTTCAGAAAAGTTACATGCCAATGGCAAGCATAACTTGATGGGACGTCAACCTCCTTTGTACACTAATCTCTTCCATAAGCTTCATATAAATATTTCTAATCAATCTGATAAGATATGTTTTGGCACACAATTGAAGCAGTTGTAACTTGAAACCAAGCCTCTTCTGCCACAAGAGCTCCAGTAATTAAATTGGCCGGCATATGTTTTAAAGTAGTCTTCTGAACCATAATTGGCAGGTTTCAAATAAACATTGAGTTCCTCACCATGAGCCCTACTAGCGAGGTCTCCCATCACATTACACGAAACATGCCTCATTACCCCATTTTCATGGCATCCATCTCATCCAATTCTAACCCATCATACCACACATTATTCCTGGAACAACTTGCCATTGCTATGTTATCCCAGAATTGACTTTCTACCACACTTCTCACCATCGACCATGTCATTCACCTCCCTATCTAATTCTGTCCTTTTGATTTTTCATTTAGACAGTTAACAGTGGTTAATTATGGAGATATATTCACACAACATTGTAGACCCTCTTTAACAACAAAACATAAGTTCATTACACAACAGGTGAATTGAATAAACAAAAATCAAAGCAAGCTATCTAAATGTCAGCGAGACCCAAAACAAAGTTTCAACATGATCTTGATGCTATCCATTATATAAACTCCAATCCAGAGAAATTATGTACCATATGTCACCTCTTTAGGGCTCTATGTAATTGACATTTAAAGATTTATTCTGTGTGGTCTCTGGAGACAGTACGATAAGTCTTTCTTAAGTCTGCTGACATGAGCATTTCACTTATCCAATAGCCTTTACCTTAAACCATTCTAATAATCTGGATATTTATAAACTTATTCTCCAAGATTGAGAAGTTTGCAAACTACCTCATTCTGCTAAGGGAACCTATTCTCTGAAATGCCCAGAATCATTATTACTGGTGAGAAACAATTGGTTCCAAAATCATACCTCTTCTGAACCAAATTGCAAAACCTAGTTCTGAACTGAACTTAAAAAAAAATCTTTCGAGCTGAAAATAAAGCCAATGGCTTTATATGGTGACTGTACCTACCATAAACCTTGCAGCCAAATATTTTTCCTTTCACATCACAGGAATTTATAGTTACCTGCTCTTTGGCAAGTGTTGGTTTAGGTCACTGTTTAAAGGAATTCCTTCACAAAAGTCACCAACATCCAGATGACAATAGGTTTGAAATCCAAACTCCATGTCTCAAATGCTGATTCATTCACAGATAAGGTGTCAGGATGGAATTTGGAACAATCAATAATTTCCAATTCAAACTAATTCTGGTATTCTATCTGGGTGCTGCCAAAAGAAATGGAAATATTGGTTTGTCTTGAAGCAGCTGATGGTGGAAAATAGGGACACTATTAGACCGAATCGACAGCATGAGACTGAAAATCATATTTGCCTGAATGTTGAGCCAGGAAGAGCTGAAGAGGCCCTTCCAACCTCATATTCAAATTACAACATTTAACAGGTATCTGGATGGGTATATAAATAGGAAGGGTTTAGAGGGAGATAGTAGGAACTGCTGATGCTGGAGAATCTGAGATAACACGGTGTGAAGCTGGATGAACACAGCAGGCCAAGCAGCGTCAGAGGAGCAGGAAAGCTTGACGTTTTGGGTTGGGACCCTTCTTTCTGAACCTATTTATATGGTGAAGCTGTACAAAACTCTGGTGCGGCCGCACTTGGAGTATTGTGTACAGTTCTGGTCACCGCAATATAAGAAGGATGTGGAAGCTTTGGAAAGGGTGCAGAGGAGATTTACTAGGATGTTGCCTGGTATGGAGGGAAGGTCTTACGAGGAAAGGCTGAGGGACTTGAGGCTGTTTTCATTAGAGAGAAGAAGGTTGAGAGGTGACTTAATTGAAACATATAAAATACTCAGAGGGTTAGATCGGGTGGATAGGGAGAGCCTTTTTCCTAGGATGGTGACGGCGAGCACGAGGGGGCATAGCTTTAAATTGAGGGGTGAAGGATATAGGATATATGTCAGAGGTAGTTCTTTACTCAGAGAGTAGTAAGGGAATGGAACGCTTTGCCTGCAACGGTAGTAGATTCGCCAACTTTAGGTACATTTAAGTCATCATTGGACAAGCATATGGATGTACATGGAATAGTGTAGGTTAGATGGGCTTGAGATCGGTATGACAGGTTGGCACAACATCGAGGGCCGAAGGGCCTGTACTGTGCTGTAATGTTCTATGTATGTTTAAACATGAACTTGGGGCAATGCAAGAAATTGTGAGAGATTCTGGGGGTTGTTCCAGAGGCACTCTGCATGATTGAAGATGTTTGTCTCACAGGAGTGCTGCAAAATCTCATACTTAACAGTTAAGGAGAAAGTAGCCACATGTATGGGAAGCATCATATCTGGCCATCAGTGTTAGGTTGCACACTCAAACGTTAAGCAGAGTGAAAGAAACATCTCACCAGGGCCTTTAAGAAACTCATTAAATTGCAGCAATATGGACTCCAAGTACTAGCTATCAAGCAAGTTTAGCTGCGGTAGTAAAGGGAAGATAGAGAAAGAGGATGTGGAACTGGGTACTGTGTTCAAATACTTAACTTTCTGACCTTACATGGAGTAATATATTGTGAACTTTTTTCAGATTGCATGAAAGATTGAAGAAATTCAATTCAGAAATCTCTGGTTCAGTGTTAGTATTTAAATTGTTGAATTGTACTATGGTGTGACATAGGGACAGGCTCCTGGTTCTAACTAGAGTTCAGTCCTCAGAGAAACATTTGTTGTTGGATCAGATGAATCCTGTCTTCAACGCAATCTGAGGGGAAGCTGTTATTTCCAGCAACTTTAGTGAACAAATGGCATATTCTGCGATGTCACACATAGGGAACTCAATTAATGCTGTGTTTTGAGACCACCCAGACACTGAATGTGGGCATCTGGTGCAACAAAAGACTTATAAATAGGAATGAGAATGAAAATTTCTTCAGTAGATCTTGATACATAGCAGAAGACAGGATCAGCAATAACAGTTAGATGAACCCCAGGAATGCCCACGAAACAGTTGATGCATACTACCATTGGTAGATATATTGTCCAAACCAGAAAAGACGGTTTTCACAATGACATGTATCATGGAGAATTCCGAAGCTAGAGAAGGCAATAATGATTGATCAAAGGAATTTTGCTAATTACAAGGAGCTTCAGTCAGATGATGAGTGTTCGTTGCAAATTCATTCCGCTGTTATATTGCAGTGTTATATTGCAGTTTAACTACGGATGTATGTAGAACAGATTGGTTGACATCTTACCAAGGTTCCCATTTATGTGGATTATTGCAAGGTTAAGGAGTAAAAAAAAATTACTTTTTTTAAAGATTTGATAATGTCAATCTATTGAGGTAACTAGAAAAGTGGTGACGCTATATAAAAAAAGTAATAAGAAGCACAATCACAGCTGACTTAGTCTTTAACAACAAATCCTTTTGATATTGAATGATTCATTATTGTCTGCTCCTAGATTCAAAGTTGGCATCTAGCCAAAGAGTTTCCATGACATGACTTCGCATAATGAATGAGGCGGTTTCTCAAGCAATAGCTATTTGGTTACAGGAGGCAGTGGAATCCAAACTGGAATATTTGTTTCCATTCCTTTCTTTCTCTGCCACTGCTTTGCATCATCATTAATAATAGACCTGAGTAGAAGTTTACCCACTTGGTTTAATGTGGCAACTATGGTGGGGGTTGGGGGTGGGGTGTCCTGCTTGTCAGGGACGTTATCTGTGACTATATATCAACTTCATTCTTCCACAGATCATAAGGTGCAGACACTGAAAACATCACATCCTTACAGCTTACATGTGCTTTTTGCCATTTTTCATAATGGCAATAAGGATAATAATTTTCAGTTTGATTTTTTTCTCCTTTTCTCCAATCTTCACTTTAAGGCAATGGTTTTCTGCTATGCTCCTATAAGATCATAAGATAAGATTTACTCTTGATAGACAATTAATAAAGAGGAAACCAAAGCCAATCTTTGATTGGAATGGATTTGTTAATAGACTTAAAAATTACAGGTCTAATTTGGTCCCACTCATTTGTAAGTGTCTCTATAAAAGTGTTTTTCAACAATGTTTTTTCTTAATTAAGATGTTCAGAGATGTTGTTATACACCTTTGGTGCAGATAGTCTTGAACTTAGGTTCCTGGCTCACAGATAGCGACACTACAATTGCACCACAAGACCACTTTTAAATGTGCTTTTTACGCACCACTGAAAGTTTTCTTTCACATCACCAAAGTAAATGTACTTTTATTTAACTCAGAAGTGTTATCGCACGCAACTGACCACCTTCCCACCGCCAAACTCACTGCGCCTTTTTTTGTTTCTTTAACCCAGTAACAATCACTGTTAAAACACTTGCATAGCCAACTGAATATTTACATTAAATGCCCATTATGGGCAATAACAAACTATCAAAGACAGGCTAGAAAGAGCAAGAAAGGACTAAATCAAAATGGAGTCAGAGCAGTGTATCCCCCATAGTTCCCTCCACTCTCAAAAAGCATTGAGGGACACCGCATGCTCCTTATCAAAGGACATCTGGGCACTAATGTAACTGCAGAAAAGGGGCAGACAGTGAGCAGAGATGACCCCCACCACAGCCTGCTGTTTATAGCCAGTCTGGCCAGGCCCAGCGGCAGACCCATGATGAGGTCCTTCGATTTGCCCACACTGGATGCTCAAAGATCAGGAGTGCAGGGCTGAAGTGCAACCAAAAACACAACAAAAGATTTTTCTAATGACTAAAAAGGAGTGCAAACATCCACAACCAACGTATACACAGTCCACAGGCTCCACAGCACCACAAAATGAACATTTGGGATGGGAAACTTAGATCTGCTGTAGCCTGTGACTATAAACGACTGCTGCATGCGACACCTTCCATCCCAGAACTCTGATGGAAAAAGGTAGAACTTCTGCGTTGAGAGCAGTCCACTGGGGATCCCCACTGCCCAGCTGCAATTAAGCACACCAAGGTGTTTCTGGGCGGCGGATGTAAAAGTTGAGGTGGACGGCGTGCAGCAGCAGCCTGTGCAGAAACTGCCTTTTTGCAGGGCTAAGACACACAGTAAGCGCTTAGGACACAACTGAGGTCACTAAGCTCAAGTTCCTCAGGGAGGTTCAGGACCTTGGGGCCAATATGAAATTTTATCCGAGTGGGGCTACACATGGACAAGATTCCACTGCATATCTGAGCATCCTCCAACTGGTAAATGACTTCAGGTCTGAGCACTGCTGTTTTGAGGTAGCGGATGACATTGTCTGAGTTGGACGACCAGTAATGACAGTCTTGCCAATTCCTGCGGCAACATCCAGCCCAGGCCTTTGCCACTCAGCACGTCCCCAACTCTAGCAACCCACGTGACCACTGCCCTTCCCTTCGCCAGCCACTCAAACTTGTCATGGTGGAAATGTGGATTCCTGAGCAGTGGGTCTCTGGCAATAGCTGCTACACCTGACAGCGGGAAGACCCAGAGCAAGTCAACCATGTTTCAGACATCGATCACATCATGCAAAAGACAGAAAAACTGCAGACCGCTGTGGTCAATAAATAAGAGCTGTGTATTATTAAATGTGCTTAAGTAACCAATCAGTCAGTGCTCCACCTGTGAGTAGTTAGTTTCTGATATAATTACAGTGATAATTAATTAAGCAACAGACTCTTGTGGCACAGTGTCTATAGATATTATTTATATGGATTTCCAGAAGGAATTTAGTTTCATCCCACATAAAAGACTATCAACTAAGGGACAGATGGCAAATTACTGAAATGACTGGGAAATTGGTTGAGAGGCAGGCAACATAAAGTGGGGATAATGGGCAACTACTCGAGTTGACAGGATGTGACCAATGGTGTCCAACAAGGATCTATGTTAGGACCTCAATTACTCACGTTATTTATTACTAATTTGGTTGATACCACAGGAAGGTATGCCTTCTACCTTTGCCAGTGGAGGTGGTAGACGCAGACACGTTAGCGTCCTTTAAGATATATCTGGACAGGTACATGGATGGGCGGGGAGCAAATGGACACAGACCCTTAGAAAATAGATGACAGGTTAGACAGAGGATCTCGATTGGCGCAGGCTTGGAGGGCTGAAGGGCCTGTTCCTGTGCTGTAATTTTCTTTGTTCTTTGTATATATCAAATTTTCTATTGGAGACATTGTAGCTGATAGCATAACATTTCAAAGGATGTTGATAGTCTAGGTGAAGTGGCAAAATTGTGGCTGATCAAGTTCAATGCAAGCGTGATGTTATCCATCTTGGGACTGAAAAAGCTTTGATCAGTGTACTTTCCTGGTGGCATGAAGTGCGACACAGTGGTTTGGTGGTTAGCACTGCTGCCTCACGGGACCTACGTTCCAATTCAACTTTAGGAGACTTTCTGCATGGAGTCTGTAGATTCTTCCTGTGTCTGTGGATTTCTTCCAGTTTTTCTGGTTTCCTCCCACAGTTCAAAAATGTTCAGATTAGGTGGATTGGCCACACAAAATTGGCCTTATTGCCCAGGGATAAGCAGGCTAGATGAATTAGCTAAGGGAAATGCAAGGTTACAGGGATGGGGTAGGATAGGGAGTTGGTGTGGGTGGGATACTCCTTCGACAGTTGGTGTGGACTTGGGCTGAATGGCCTGCTTCTACACTATTGGGATTCTAATTAAAAACATACAAGAGATGTCCAAAGAGATACATGGTAGACTCATTGGTAAAGTTAGATCACATATGATTCAGGATGAGCATGTCAATTGGATACAAAATTGCCTTTATGATAGGAGACAGTGGGTGGTGGTGGTGGAGGTTTCTTTACAGGCAGCCAGCAGTGTTCCTCAGAGGTCGGTACTGGGTTCACTTTTGTTTGTCACTGAGATAAATGATTTGGATGAGGAAATAGGAGGCAACGTTAGTAAGTTTTCAGATGACACCAAAATTGGACCGTGAAGAAGATTATATGAGATTACAAAGAGATCTTCATCAATTGGGTAAATGAGCTAAGGAGTGGCAGACAGAGCTTAATTTGGATAAGTGTTGCACTTTGGTAATACAAACAAGAACAGGACTTATACAATTAATGGTAAGACCTGCGTTGTGTTGTAGAACAGAGAAACCCAGGGGTTTAGGTACATAATTCTTTGAAATTTGCACTACAGGCAGTCAGGATCGTGAAGAAGGTGTTAGGCATGCTTGCCTCCATTACCCAGATCTGTGAGAATAGGAGTTGGGATGTTAAGTTGAGGGTGAATAGGACATTGGTGAGGCCATTTCTGGAATAGTGTCCAGTTCTGGTCACTCTGTTCTAGGAACGATATTACTAAACTGGAGAGAGTTCAGAAAAGATTTACCAGGATGTTGTTGGGAATAGAGGGTTTGAGGTATAAAAGTAAAATAGAAAGACTGGGACATTTTTCACTGGAGCACAGGAGATTGAGGGATGACCTTAATTAGCTTTATAAAATCATGAGGGACAATAGATAAGGTATATGACAACAGTCTTTTCCCTAGAGTGGGGAGTTCAAAACTAGGGGGCCAATTTTTAATGAGAGAAGAAAAATTTAAAAAAAACATGAGGGGCAACTTTTTCACACAGTAAGTTGTTCATGTGTGGAATGGACTGCCAGAGAAAGTGGTAGATGCAAGTACAGTTACAATGTTTAAAAGACATTTAGATAAGTTCATGAATTGAAAAGGTTTCGGGGGATTATAGGCTGAGTGTAGGCAGATGGAACTAATTTAGTTTGGAAACATGGCTGGTATGGGCCAGTTGTATGACTGTATGACTTGGGGTTCAACTGCAAAGATCTCTAAAATGCCACAAATAGGTGTAGAAATTAATCAAGATGACTAATGGAATGCTGGACTTTTTATTTAGAGAGCTGGAGAATAAGGAAGCAGAACTTATGCTGTAGCTATTAAAAATCTGGTCAGATCCCACTGTGAACAGAATGTGGGAACTTCACCTAGAAAAGGATATATTGGCCCTGGAGGCAGAGAGATTAGGAAGAACTTATACACATAAAGGATGGTAGAGATTTGGAACTCGCTTTGACAAATTGATAGCAGACTGGCAGTTGATAGTAGAACAGTTGTCAGTTTTAAATCTAAGATAATTTTTATTTGTTAACCAAAGATACTGAAAGACATGGACCAAAGGCAGGTAATATAGAGTTAGGCCACAGGTCAGACATGATCTGATTGAATGGAAGAACTAACGAAAGGGGCTGAATGGCCTATTCCTGTTCTTATGAGTGGCCCTATCACAATTAAACAGCTCGTGATGGTATCATTCAAGAGGTCATTGGAGTGCAGAATCCTCTCAAGTCGAGAGGGAAATTCACACAGAAATGTGAACAAATGAAACTGCGTGTGGAGCACGACAAAGCATTTGCTTGTAGAAACACAGTAAATCTGCAAGTTAATCAATTAAGGCATTATTGCATTCCCCTGTAACTCAGAGTGTTACCGGACTATTAGTAACATCTGATGGGAAAAATCATGTAAATAAAAACCAAACGGTCTTAAAATTACATAGACAATTTCTTCACTCTTTTTATCAATTATAAGAAATCCTTCTATGAGATGCATGCAGGATGATGGAGTATATGAGGCTCATAATGCCGAGTTGTGGGCAAGTAGTTAAGGCAATGGATTTGAAATTCATTGAGGACAAGCCTATGTTTATTTGAAACCTGCCGATTATGGTTCAGAATAATAAAATGTGAGGCTGGATGAACACAGCAGGCCAAGCAGCATCTCAGGAGCACAAAAGCTGACGTTTCGGGCCTAGACCCTTCATCAGAGAGGGGGATGGGGTGAGGGTTCTGGAATAAATAGGGAGAGAGGGGGAGGCGGACCGAAGATGGTGAGAAAAGAAGATAGGTGGAGAGAGTATAGGTGGGGAGGTAGGGAGGGGATAGGTCAGTCCAGGGAAGACGGACAGGTCAAGGAGGTGGGATGAGGTTAGTAGGTAGATGGGGGTGCGGCTTGGGGTGGGAGGAAGGGATGGGTGAGAGGAAGAACAGGTTAGGGAGGCAGAGACACGTTGGACTGGTTTTGGGATGCAGTGGGTGGAGGGGAAGAGCTGGGCTGGTTGTGTGGTGCAGTGGGGGGAGGGGACGAACTGGGCTGGTTTAGGGATGCGGTGGGGGAAGGGGAGATTTTGAAACTGGTGAAGTCCACATTGATACCATTGGGCTGCAGGGTTCCCAGGCGGAATATGAGTTGCTGTTCCTGCAACCTTCGGGTGGCATCATTGTGGCACTGCAGGAAGCCCATGATGGACATGTCATCTAAAGAATGGGAGGGGGAGTGGAAATGGTTTGCGACTGGGAGGTGCAGTTGTTTGTTGCGAACTGAGCGGAGGTGTTCTGCAAAGCGGTCCCCAAGCCTCCGCTTGGTTTCCCCAATGTAGAGGAAGCCACACTGGGTACAATGGATGCAGTATACCACATTGGCAGATGTGCAGGTGAACCTCTGCTTAACGTGGAATGTCATCTTGGAGCCTGGGATAGGGGTGAGGGAGGAGGTGTGGGGGCAAGTGTAGCATTTCCTGCGGTTGCAGGGGAAGGTCCCCTAACCTGTTCTTCCTCTCACCCATCCCTTCCTCCCACCCCAAGCCGCACCCCCATCTACCTACTAACCTCATCCCACCTCCTTGACCTGTCCGTTTTCCCTGGACTGACCTATCCCCTCCCTACCTCCCCACCTATACTCTCTCCACCTATCTTCTTTTCTCTCCATCTTCGATTTGCCTCCCCCCCTCTCCCTATTTATTCCAGAACCCTCACCCCATCCCCCTCTCTGATGAAGGGTCTAGGCCCGAAACGTCAGCTTTTGTCCTCCTGAGATGCTGCTTGGCCTGCTGTGTTCATCCAGCCTCACATTTTATTATCTTGGATTCTCCAGCATCTGCAGTTCCCATTATCTCTGATTATGGTTCAGAAGACTGCTTTAAAACAAATGCGTGCCAGTTTAATTACTGGGGCTCTTGTGGCAGAAGAGGCCTAGTTTCAAGTTACAACTGCTTCAAATGTGTGTCAAAACATATCTTATCAGATTGATTAGAAATATTTATATGAAGCTTATAGAAGAGATTAGTGTACAAAGGAGGTTGACATCCCATCAAGTTATGCTTGCCACTTGCATGTAACTTTTCTGAAATAGCCGCTGCCGATCTAAAGGTTTAGGAAAATGAAAGGAAAACTTCAGCACTACGCTTTATAGACATGGAAACTAGATTTAAACTTTCTACATTTACACCTGTCAAGAACAACAGGATGTTTAGAGACAGTCACATAGAAATGGCAAGCCTGCAGACATGGGCAATGACTAATTTCCAGATTGATAATGAAAAGGAATCTGCTAATGACCAGTTGATAGATTTGTGTGAAAACATGAACACCACAGTCATGAATATTGTTGCTGAAGTTCTTTTTTAAATAGTGAAAGGAATCACGTAGTGATTGATGAAATACTGCAGAGGGTCTGACCAGAGCAAGCAAGCAGAAAGTTGACAAATGCATTGGCATGAGCTGCTCATGCAGAGAATTTGCCTTGAATGTTTTGTTTTATTCATTCATTGTTAGTCTTGCATTTGTTGTCCATCTCAAATTGTTAACAGTTCCTTGTCAGCCACATTACAGTGGGTCTGGAGTCACAAATAGGCCAGACCAGGTAAGGATGACAGATTTCATGCCCTAAACAATATTAGTAAACCAGCTGGATTGCTATGACAGTCAACATTAGTCACACAGCCACCATCAACTGATTTACAATTTCATATTTTTATTAAAACCAAATTCTACCATGATGGTATTTGAAACCATTTGCCCAGAAAATTAGCTGGGAGTTCTGGATTAAACTCCAATGACATAACCACTGTGTGAGCACCTTCCCAAGGCCAACATTTGTTGCCTATCCGATTGCCACTTGAACAAATTTGCTGGGCAGAATATAGATGGGTTTTTATGACAATTGATTATAGTTTCACTGAAAATCTATGTTTCAATTCCAGATTTATTTGTTTAATTAGTTTAAATTCCACTGGCCATCACAGCAGGATAATGGATGTGAGTTTGCTCGCTGAGCTGGAAGGTTAGTTTTCAGATGTTTCATCACCATTCTAGGTAACATCATCAGTGAGCCTCCGAAGAAGTGCTGGTGTTATGTCCCGCTTTCTATTTATCTTATCATTATTAGATTATCAGGATCATCTGGAGTCCATCACCCTGGACTTCTGGATTGCTAGTTCAGCGACATCATCACTATGTTATTTATTACTACTTCCCCCTCAGTGAAACTTCATGGACTGACAAAAAGGGGTAAAAGAATGGAAACTAAGGATGTGCAATGTGAGTTCTCATAATGGATCCAAGACTGCACTTACATTGGAGAACAATCATGTACTTCATAGAGAGTCTCTGACCTTGACTGAAATTCTGCCTGACCTTATGAGGAATGAGTGCATTCAGATCCTGCCTGGCAAGCCTTGCACCTATTCATCACCAGGGAAGCTCATTTGGTTGGATAGCTGGTTTGCAATACACAGTAAAGTCAATAGTGTAGGTTCACTTCCAACACTGGCTGAGGTTACCGTGAAGGTCTCTCCTTCTCAATTTCACCCTTTACCTGAGATATGGTGTGACCCTTAGGTTGAACCAGTCATCTCTCACTAATGACAGAGCAGCCTTATGATCTGGTAGGATTATGGTACCTTTGCTTAACAAACAGAAATTGCTGGAGAAACTCAGTAGGTGTGGCAGCATCTGTGGAAGCTACTTCTAAAACAAGAAAGTTAGATTTAAAGTGATGTGCAAATGAAGCAAGAGTGATGTGGGGTAAAACAAAAGTTACACTGTGAGTTTACTGGGAAATGTGGTGGAGGCAGGTTCAAATGAGGCCTTGAAGAGGACATCCGACGATTATCTCGATATAAATGGCGTGTCGGGATATAGGGAAAAGGCAGGAGATTGGCACCAGCTAATAAAAAAGGTGCAGGCTAACTCTTGTCGCTCTATCCTACACTTCCAGCCCACTCCTTTAAACAACATGAAGATAATGATTTCAACTATAATTTTAATTACGTGTGTTCCTGTGCTACCTAATATTACGAAATAGTGTAATCCAGGGGCGATCTACAATGTGCCTTTTGGATGCTCACGATGCAGTCCTTTAAAAAGCAAGAAGACAATTTCTCCAGGTCCCTTATGTGCGTTTCAGCTGTTTTCCTTTCGCCAAAAAAGCAACATATCTCATTCAGCTTACTTAGATTCCGACCAGTGAATTTCCCACACAAATATTACCGTATTATTTGAAAATTCATCGTATGATTTAAAAAACAGCCATAAACACCTTCACGAATTATTTGTTTCAATACCTCAACGCAGTTTTATCTCATTTGGGACCGTTCAAATCAACTGCCCTCGTCACTCGCTGATCAAAATTAAAACTGTCAATAAGTATTTCTTGTTTTTTAATACCCTCTCCGAAGACCAGGATTCCGGTAGAGTGTTATATTTAAAAATAACTTAAGCTTGCCGCTATGAAAAAAAACTCCTCTTTACTTCACTGAATCCAACTGTGGTTCTGCTGACACCGACGAGCACCCGCAGCTGCGGAAGCAAGCAAAAGGCGGCGGTCAGAATTGAGCGCGCTCAACGTGAGCGTGCATTCTTTTTCCGATGAGTTCGGAGAGTTGTCGTTGGAGTAGTGAGGGCGTCACTCTGAAAGAGAACGAGGCATCGCTGCTCGCGCTAGTTCCGGTTCGCTGCAAGATCGTTTTCTTTTGAATCCTTTGGTTTGGTTGTGGCGCTTGGCGTTCGTGCTGGTTAGCAGCAGCAGCGGAAGCGGAGGCGGCCCAGTCGGGCCGAGAATGGTGCTCGGAAGACGATGGTGTTCGAGTCTTTAGTGGTCGAGGTTTTGAACCGTTTTTTGGGGGATTATGTGGTGAACTTGGACACCTCGCAGTTGCAATTAGGAATTTGGGGAGGTAAAGTTTTTAATTTGCGCGTTCGCCTCATATGCTGGATCTATATATAATGTCTGGGTATTTGACAAGTACCTGCGTGAGTAGCCATCACAGGGTGTGGAACCCAGCTCCCTGGAGAAGAGTGATCCGCGCACCAGGATCCTGCTGTAAAATGCACCATGGCAATTTTCTTATCATTTTTTGAAGAAATGATTGATTTGAGTAGTTCGCAATCAAATAAATAAATATCATTGTTTTGCGTATTGTTTGGCGAAATATTTCATGTTGCAAAGCAGCAAGTAGCTTTTTGTGCAAATGTTTCTTCAGTGTTGCATGAATTTATATTCCGATCTTTTCAAATTTTAGTGACTGTACATATGTATATACTAGATAGATGCTGCTCGCTGTGTTTATATTTAATTTGATACAGAACTAGCACTTATACGTAACGAATACTTTAAACATGTCGCCATGGATTATACAGCTTGCTATCTTTTCATTTCTTCTTTCTGTGCTTCTCCAGTACATACAACTGGTATTACCTCAGTTGCAATCATGTAGACACACGTCTTTCTGTGAATGTTGAAAACACAAGTACACATTAAACCTTCTCTGGTACTTGTCAAGCAGCAGCGAATTTGAAGAATGGCGTATAACTCGGGAGTTGTAAATTCCGAAAGACAGGATTAATAGGTTTAGACAACCTGAAAAAACGGGATTTTCTTTTTCCTTCCAATGCTTTATTTTCAATTTTTCTTTCAAAAAATTATGGTGTCACTGCTGACATGATTTTTGATGTTTTGCGACAAGGATTTGCTTTAATTAGCCTGATGTCCGGTGGACCAGTGTAACGTGACAAAGCTGCTGTTATGTGCTCTTATGTTTTAGCATATGTTTTACAGCAAGTACGTTGGAACAATTTATTTGCTATGAAATGTTATGGCAAAATATTTGATAATTAGTATTACTTCTGCAACCTTAAATTGTATAGTAAAGATAGCTGCAAGCACAAAGTGTTATGTTATGGTTCATGCATTTAAATTTACACAATTGAAAGCAGTTTACAGAAGGTTTGCTATGCTGATTCCAGCATGAACCTCCTGCATGAATCGGTTGTTTTATGTGGAAGTGTTTTGTAACTTGGCCCTATACTCATTGCTGTTGCGAACAATTCTATATTCTGTTTCAACAGAATATTCTGAGGGGCTTGGCAAATCAAATCCTAGAATCCTGACAGCCTCAGGTCGATCTCAAGGATATTTTCTTTTTGCTTAGGAATTTTGTACTCGATGTTATTGAAAAGAACAATCTTCCTGTTAAATCAGAGATAGTAAGAACTGTAGATGCTAGAGTCAGAGATAAGTGTGGAGCTGGAGGAACACAGCAGGCTGGGCAGCATTAGGAATTCTGAGAAAGGGCCTTGACCTGAAACGTCAACTTTCCTGCTCCTCTGCTGTCTGGCCTGCTGTGTTCCCCCAGTTCCACATTAGATTGTCCCCTTTTAAAACAGTGTGATCCTCAGATCAGAGATTATACACAATCAGTGAACCTGCTCCCTCAAAGAGCACTGGGGATTGTGCAAGAACTAACATTTCTTTGTGAAATGACATCTTGCATGGTTGTATTAAATGGTTGAGCAGGGCCAATGCGTCAAGTGGTCTTGCTGCTCCTACCTCTGTTATGATCTCATTGTAGGGCTTCCCAAGGTAGGGATCAGGACCCCAAGCAGGGTCGGGAGCCGTGAGGAAGCAATGGCCACTGTGGAGCCCTGCCCTCGTGACCTTCTGCACAGTGGCTCACATCTTCTGCACTGTGTTCTCCATGTTCACTGAGGGGGTCATGACAATTAAGCATTAAAATGGGGTCATAGTCGGTAAAATGTTAGAGAAGCTTTGTCTTCTAGATTGAAGTTGATATATCTGACAGTTCAAAGCACCTGTGGAGGAAGAGCTGACGATGTGTGAAGATAACTCATTGAAAGCAGAAAGGGGCATAACTTGTCAAACTTATGTTCGGTATAGCCAATAATCATATTTGAAATTTGAACACTTACAACATGGTCAAGCAATAATCGAACTGGTTATTCTCTATTTATAGAATTATATTGTCTCATTAGGATATCCAGTCATATCTTGAAACCTGGTACAGCCCTGCAGAATGTAGGCATTAACTTGGATTGAGGCAATGCTGATTTATAATTATTTTCAAAAAACTTTTAAAGTTTCAGAATGGATAAGAGTGTACAGGCATAAAGCAGTAAGATCAAACTTTTTTTTCCTTTTTTGATCTTTAGATGCTGAGCTACTTGTTACATCCATTTGAAATACTGTTTTGAAACTTCTCACCATTAAATTAGAAATTATTCATGCACTGTTGTTATTCAGAATACAGTCCTACATTTGTTACTCCCTGACCATTATTTTACTGGTTCCAATAACCCATATAAAATAAATTGCTAATGTTCCCATTAAGTAGTGGTTAGAGGAATGTTTGAGGGTTAGTTTTAGATTAGCATATTGGTCTATGACTACTGTGGTGAAAAATGACCACTCTTGAGTCTGATGCGAAATAAAAGCAGAATGACAGCACCTGCAGTTCTATCAGGAACAAAAACAGAAGTTGCTGGAAAGACTCAGCAGGTCTGGCAGCATCTGTGAAGAAACAAATCAGTTAATGTCTCGGGTTTCGTGACCCTTCCTCCAGAATTGTTCAGTCAGTATGGTTTCATGCAAGGGAAATCGTGCCTAATAAAATTTATTCCAATTCTTTGAGGATGGAACAAGCAGTGTAATATGATCTGTTTTGAATTTCTAAAAGATATTTGCTAAAGTACTGCACTTGAAGCTCTTTAATATTATAAGAGACCATGGTGAGGTCACTTATGTATTTGCTTGGATAGAGGATTGGCTAACTAATAGAAGACAGAGTTGGGATAAAGGGGGCATTTTCAGGATGGCAACTGGAAACTGAGTGTCACAGGTTTCAGTGTTTGGGCAACAATTAATTATAGTATTATATTAATGATTTGAATGAGAAAAATGAATGTATTATTACCAGGTTTGAAGATGCCCTCTCAACTGGTAGGAAGGCAGGTACGTATTAGGATGGACATAAGGAGTTTTCAAAGGGAAATAGACAAGTTAAGGGAGTAGGCAAAATCTTGGCAGATTATAATGTAGGGTGATGCACTTTGGCAGGAAGAATTGGAGAGCTGAATATTGTTGAAGTAGGTAACACTTGTAGAAAGGGACAGCTCAGAGTGATTAGATGGTCCAAGTGCATGAATACTAAAAAGCTAGCATCCAAGTTTAGTGGGCAGCAGGGAACGCCGGCCCTCCTTTCTGTTGAAAGGGGATAGAATAGAAAAATGAAGAGTTTTTACTAAAGCTGTGCAAGACACCAGTTAGACCGTAATTGGAGCACTGAACAGTTTTTTTGGCCCCTTTTCATCTAAGGAAAGATTGTAATTAGAAACAGTCCACAGAAGTTTTTGTAGGCTAATCCCAGATATAGAGGGTCTGTTTTGTAAAGAGAGGTTGAATAGATTGGAGTTTAGAACAAGGAGAGGTGACTATACTTAAACATGAAGTATTCTTAGAAAGCTTGACAAAGTAGATGTGGAAAGGTTGTTTCCCCTGCAGAAGAATCTAGGGCCAGGGAGTACGGTAGCAGTGTATTGACTGCCCATTTAGGACAGATGAGGAATTTTGTTTACTTAAGGTAGTGAGCCCATGGAATTCTTTGCTGCAGAGAAGTATAGAAGCTGAGTCATTAAGTGTATTCAAGGTTGAAGTGGACATGTTTCTAACTATTAAGGCAGTCCAGGCTTATGGGCTAAGGCAGGAAAGTGGAGTTGAGGATTATCAGATCAGCCATGGTCTCATTTAAAGGTGGAATTGTCTCAGTGGGCCATAAAGCCGTCTGTTTCTGCATCTTATGGGTTTGTGTGCAAGGATAATCTTATTTTGGTTACAAAGGAAAGTTGTCAAATATAAAGTTGTCAACATACCTTTATAATATAGTTCTCAGCTTTGTGTTTGCTAGTTTTCATGGTAGCTCACCCATCTTTTCTGGCCTTGCTGTGGGTCTGGAGTCACATGTAGCTTACCAGGCAAGGATGACAGTTTCCTTCCCTAAAGGCTTTTAGTGAACTAGATGGTTCTTTTCTGAGAATCAACGATGGATTTGTGGTCATCATTAAATTCTTAATTCCAGATATTTATTGTATTCAAATTCCACCACCTGTGATGGTTTGGAACCTGGGCCCCCAGAACATTATCTAGGTCTCTAGATTAACAGTCCAGTGATAATGCCACTCGACCATTGCCTCCCCCTGCACTGTTTGGGTTGCCATCAGTCTCTTGTAGCAGCAAATACAGATAATGACTACAGGACCTGAATAGCCTCAATGCCACCCTCCCAACTGGTGTTGCATTCTTGTCATCTGGCTCAATTACCAACTGAGCTCTTCAGTACTCTAAGCCAGAGTCTTGCTTAGGATCACTAGCATAGTACACCTCATGATTGCTTGGTGTTGTTTTATAAATTTTTTCATTCATGGTGAGAATCCTTTCCATTGCTGACTGGGCAGTACTTTCTGGGATAGCTTTCTCATTTGATAAATAATTCAGCCACTGACTGAGTACGTAATTGGTGAGGGCCCTGCCTACTGAGATGAAAGCTTGTCATAGCAAAGGTGTTGATGATCTGAGTGGGAAGTGTGAATTTTTTCACTTCAGTCCACCATGGGAACCTTGTCTTACCAGTCACACAACAGCGTAGCGTAGAGGAAGTTTGTTTTCTGCCTTAAAGGCCTTTTTCAAGTAGATGGACTGACTGATTCCACCATGGCAGGATTGCTGCTGATGGGTTTTGAGTTATTATAGGAACAGGTTATGTAATACGATGATTCAGTACAACACTTTCGTGATGTAAAAAGATACTATTTTAAACTTGGAGCTACATATCTGCAGGATCCTATGTATATGAATTCACCCTTCTCCAAGTCCATAGATTCAAATTTACATTTCCATAATAGGTAATGTTGGCATATTCTTGCAGTATTATCAGCAGGGACTTAATCATGCTCTCCACACTTTCCTTTATAGGTTGTAGAAACTACCATTCCAGCCTGCCATCTCGTAACTTGTTAAGATATAGTCTTTTTCACTGCCTCATGCAAGTGCAATACCCGAGTATCAAATCATATGTTCTTTAATGCCTGACTTAATGTTAGCTTATTATAAGGTTCTGAATCAACATTGTTCATGCCCTGCTGTTAGACTGCGAGTTAGTTATATTAACAATGGTCTGGGTAGTAGTTCTGATCCTACTATTGTGCCCTCATTCTGGACCTTTTATGGCTGAAAGTGCATATTCAGTTTCCCTGGCTGGGAATCGTGCTCTTTGACTAGGCACAATAGTTTGTGCTGAAGATTTATTGTAACTTCAGGGCTCGATCGGTACGTCTGAACAAGTCCTTCCACCATCTTTTAAACTCCACTTCACCCTTCCATTCTGGGTTGCTTGGGCTCCAGGGGTTATGCAACTCTGAATCCTGATCTTTGCAGTGCATGTGAGATAAGAAGGTGTGGAGCTGGATGAACACAGCAGGCCAGGTAGGATCAGAGAAGCAGGAAAGCTGACATTTCAGGCCTTGACCCTTCTTCAGAAAGGGGGAGGCAAAGGGGGTTCTGAAATAAATAGGGAGAGGCGGATAGAAGATGGGTAAAGGAGCAGATGGGTGGAGAGGAGACAGACAGGTCAAAGAGGTTGGGGTGAAGCCAGTAAAGGTGAGTGTAGGTGGGAAGTTAGGGAGGGCATAGGTCAGTCCAGGGAGGACGGGCAGGTCAAGGGGTCGGGATGAGGCTTGTAGGTAGGAGATGGGGATGGGGCTCGATGGGAGGAAGGACAAGTTAGGAAGGCCAGGACAAGCTGGACTGGCTTTGGGATGGGGGAAGGGGATAGGAGATTTTGAAGCTTGTGGAGTCCCCATTGATACCTTTTGGGATGCAAGGTTCCCATGCAAAATGTGAGGTGCTGTTCCTGCAACCATCGGGTGGCATCATTCTGGTGCTGTAGGAGCCCTCAGATGGACGTGTCATCTCAGGAACGGGAGGGGGTGTTGAAATGGTTCGTGACTTGCAGGTGCAGTTTTTTATTGTGAACTGAGCGTAGGTGTTCTGCAAAGCGGTACCCAAGCCTCCGCTTGGTTTCCCCAATGCAGAGGAGGCCACATCTGGAACAGCAGATACAGTATACCACATCAGCAGATGTGCAGTTGAACATCTGCTTGATGTGGAAGGTCTTCTTGGGACCTTTGGAGGTGTAGCACTTCCTGAGGTTGCAGGAAAATGTGGCGGGTGTGGTGGGACTGGAGAGGAGTGTGGAGCGGACAAGGGAATCATGGAGACAGTGGTCCCGCCGGAAAGCAGTTAAAGATGGTGAGGGGAGAAATGTCTTTGGTGGTGGGGTCAAATTGCAGATGGCGGAACTATCAGAGGATGACGCATTGTATCCGGAAGTTGGTGGGGTGGTACGTGAGGACGAGGGGGATTCTGTTTTGGTTGTTGTTGCAGGGAGGGGGTGTGAGGGATGAATTGCGGGCAATGTGGGACACACGGTCGAGGGCGTTCTCAACCACTGAGGGGGGTAACTTGTCTTTGAAAAATGAGGACATCTGAGATGTTTGGGAGTGCAATGCTTCATCCCGGGAGCAGATGCAGCGGAGGTGAAGGTATTGGGAATAGGGAATCGCATTTTTGCAGGAAGGTAGGTTGGAGGAGGTGTACTGTAGGTAGCTGTGAGTGTTGGTGGGCTTGAAAGGGATATTGTTTTCCAGGTGGTTGCCAGAGATGGAAACAGAGAAGTCCAGGAAGGAGAGAGAGGTATCAGAGAAGGTCCATGTGAACTTAAGGTTGGGATGGAAGGTGTTGGTGAGGTGCTTTGTGGTGCATGTTTTCTGTTTCATGCTTTGCCACATTGACAGGTGCAACATAGTTACCACAGTCATTTGAGGCTGAAATGAGATTTGTTAAATTTTAAGTAACTTTTTAAGGTAACTGTTGTAACATCATAACATTACTCAGAATTTCGCAGTTCTAATGACCTCATCTGCAGAATGTGGCATAGTGGGCTTTTGGGGTTTCTATTATTTGCAAATTGACAAATTAAGACATTTTGCATCACTGCAGTCAAGCTCCTTATCAATATGTATACGCCAATTGACAGTATTGTCTCTGTAATTTAGACTTCCAGGCAAATGGCTGTGATGTTTTACTGTTTTGTACATCCTCCAAGTGTTCCCTGTCAAGAGTACGGACAACAGAGCCAAGAATTGTCCTATGGTGGTGTTATACACTATCCTTACTTTTATACCCACATTTCCAGCATATCATTGGAAAGATTGACTTTGTCCAAAGGAATAGCACATGATTGTGGCTTGCAACAGGTGTTTAGGAGCCAGTATCACCCCAACAAGCTGGATGATTCTCAAGGAAAAGTACTGTTCATAGACAATCAGAACATGACATGAGCTGAGGATACTGTAGAATATTGAATTCATTCTGCGTCCTTTCCTGTTATGTGACTCAGTAGGGTTGTGCGTCATGAAGAATGTGCTGGTATTCCTGGAGTTGTACGAAAGGTAAAGTTTTTAATTTGGAAAGTACTCCTGAAACCCTAATATATCTGACTTTCAGACCAAGGTAGCTAGAAAGCGTGGATCAGGTTTCTGTACCAACAAATAATTATAATTTATTACAAGTAATTAGACTATAACTAATAGTAAACAGATATATGCCATTTGCACATAAATGCTACTAACTAAAACTCTGAATCCCTTCTAAGGTCCCCCAAGAGACACACGTGCACAAAAACAAATAGGGAAAATAGATTCAGAGACAGTAGGAACTGCGGATGCAGGAGAATCTGAGATAACAAGGTGTAGAACTGGATGAAGGCTGCCATTTTGGGCCTAGACTCTTTCTCAGAAATGGGTATTTCTGAAGAAGGGTCTAGGCCCAAAATGCAAGCCTTCCTGCTCCTCTGATGCTGCTTGCCCTGCTGTGTTTATCCAGCTCTACGTCTTGTTATTCTCCGGGAAAATAGATTATTGGGAAGATAGAGGAACAAAGACTAGAAAATCAGCTTTCTGGTCTCAGGATGTTGAGGTGATCCTTTGGTGAGCTAGGCCCTTGCTGTTCACCAGTCTTGCTCTGAATGCTTCTGCTGGCTTGTAAGAGGCAGAGAGTATACGGTTCACTTGGAAAGGATACGTGATTTATCAATTCAAGAGTAACAATTCACAGCAGTGCCTGCAGAAAAGGTAACTGCTTAGTTACATATCTCACAGGAAGCTGGCTTGATTGTCAGTATTTTGGTTTTTTGACCTGCTGAGAGAAAATTTTACTTAATCGTGCACTGTACAAATCTTTGAACGTTTGTTTTATTTTATTGTTAAAACAACAACAGAAATGAAGATGGACCAGGGGAAGAAAACCCTATCCCTTAATAAAGAAACTGATTTAAAGATTTTTAAACATGGAGGAAAAATGACAGGCCTGGTACAGCTTAAAAATTGCTCCGATTCTAAGAACATGCAGTTGCAAGAACATAGCAAGACCCAGCCTTGCGCGCTTTCAAGAAATCTTAATGTTAGTTTTAATCACTTCAAGTGCAAAGTATTAAAATTTTAATTCACCTACTGAAATTGTAATACTTTTCATAATTGTTATGCTTCTGATTTGGTTTCCTTCCAGTGCTATCCTATCCCTGGGGCAGGTTTTTCATGTTGTATCCCGAACACTTCAGTCACCACTTTTCCTTTTTTGTGGATCTTGTTATGGCCCAGTAGACTGGAAGCAACTGCTAGTGGAAGAAATCTCATTTTTTAAAAAAAATTAAAAACCTTCCAAAGTCCATATAAACAACATTCATTGACTTAGCTCTGTCAAACACCCTTAACACGTCTTTGCAGGGGGAGGAGGAAATAAAACCTGAGGTTTCTCAGGCATGCAAGATCTACACTTCAGGAATCCATGCTGACTTAGCCTGATTAATTGAAATTTTTGAAATGATCAGTTACCCTAATTTTAATTATAGACTCCAACAGTTTCCCCACCACAAATATCAAGCTAATTAGTCCATAATTCTGTGGTTTCCCTCTGCCACCCTTCTTTTAGAGTGGAGTAATGTGAGCAGATTTGGATCTGGAGTCAATCTCACTGACATCTTGGGAGTTTTCAGAATTTGAGAAAGTGCTCTGCAAATTTTTCAAGGAATAGCATAACTGGTAGTAGCACATAATTCTCCCTCCTAGTCAGTGTCCCAGATGTTATGTGTGCCCTGACTCTTTAGGAGAAATAATCACTAGTGATTATTTGCACAGTGATACAGTCATGAGGAAGAGGCCCTGAGAATCATGAACACTGACATAAAACCTCACTGGACCTAGAGCCATTTGGTCGAAATTAGACAAGGAAACCTATTGCCTTTTAGTAGTTCTTCACATTGAACACTATTTAGAAGAGGCACTATGGGGAGGAAGCTTACAGAATGTACTCTGGCTTTAATTCCCATAACTGAGGGTGGTTTGTCAGCATCATTGCTATCTGAGTTGAAAGAGTAATCTACCGGACTTTTTATTTTGTAGCAGGTGGTGGGGAAACTGGCAAGAGGGGAATAATGTTTTTGACGTTGATCTCTACTCCATCTACATACTGTATTCACAGATGTTACGCGTGACAGTATTGGTAGAAGTGACCATGTTTGTCTCCTCGTAGAGATAAAGTTTTAACTTTCTGCTGAAGTTAGCCTCCTTTCTGTCTTTTTTTTTCATGGTACGACCATTGTACCAATGGGATAAATTCAGAGCAGATCGAAAATTTCAAAACTGATCGTTAATTTGGTTGTATGGTCCATGTGGCAGCAGTGCTAACCACTAAGCCACAGTCGCTATAGAAAAGGCAGTATAATTAAGTCAGGATGATGAGTGGCTGAGAGGGCAACTTGTAGGTACTGGTGTTCCTTTCTATCTGCTCCCTTTGTTCTTCTAGATTATGTGGATCATGGGTTTGGAAGGTCCTGTCTAAGAAGCTTTGTGTTTCTGCGGTGCATCTTGAAGATGCACATTGCACCTTGGTAGTGGATGTCCATTTCGTGGATGTGTTGTCAGCCAAGGAGGCGAGGCTGCTTTGTTCTGGATTGTCAAGCTTTTTGAATGTTGAAGCTGCGCTCATCCAGGCAAGCGAGGAATGTTCCACCACAATAGATGGGGAGTCAGGAGATGAGTTGTTCAATGGAGGATTCCTGTCTCTGACCTATTATCGTAATTGCAGAATTTGTGGCTAGTCTAGTTCAGTTTCTGATCATTTATACCCCCAGGATGAAGATGGTGAGGGAATCCACAGAGCTTATGAAAAACCTCATGAAAATCCACATCCACTGGTTCTCTCTCATCTGTTCTACTAGTTATGTTCCCCCCCCCCCAAAAAAATCCAGTGGGTTTATCAAATATAATTTTTCTTGAATTTATGTCTGCATTGAACACCTTGGCAGACATTTGTCTGCACTAATCTTTCCCTTTTTATAGAAGCTGTTTTAGTTGCCTTCTTCTTTTATGTCCCTTGCAAAGTTAGCTTCTATATCCCCCTCTCAATCGACCACTTGGTTCTCCTTTGCAGAATTCTAAAATGCTTCCACTCCTCAGACTTGCTACTTTTCCTAAAAACTTTAGATACTATTTGGATCTAATACTCATCTTTGTTTATTTTGATAGCTGTGGTTGGGCCACTTTTCCTGTTGTGTTTTCACCTGAAAGGAATGTATAATTCTTGCAATTTAGGACACTAATTTTGGATTGGACTACTTCATTTTCATAACCAATGAAGAATTCTTATCGTTCTGTGGTTATTTTGTGTAAGGGAACTTTGGTAACAATTATTATTTAAACCTTCCCATTGTAAGAAATCAAATCTAGGATAGCACGCTCCCTAGTTGGTTCCTTCATGTACTACTGTAAAATTCCGTCTTGTGTAGACTCAGCAATTCATCTGCCAAGTATTTCTAATGTTGTTTGTCCAGTCTTTTTAGATTAAAGTCATTCATGATTATAGTACTCCCCTTGTTGCCTACATCTCTAATTTTTTTTGTGTATTATTACAATTCCCTACTTCTCCAGTAATGTTGAGAAGCCTGTAACAGCACTCACTAATGTTTTGCATTGCTTGTTGCTTCGTGTCTCCACTCAGTTTGATTCTGCATCTAGATTCTTCTGCCAATGTCCATTTTTCACTAATGCACTGATTTCACCTAACAGTTTTTCTTGCTTATCCTTCCTAAAAATAGAATATTCCTGAATGTTCAGTTCCCAGCCTTGATCATACATAATGATGTCTTAAGTACGGTGACATTATATCCATTTATAACAATTGTGCTGCTGATTTTTGTCTACATTATTGCCGAAGCTCTGTATTTGGATGTTGTTTTAACTTTCATTGTTTTTAATCATTTGGTATATAGGTTTTGAGCATTTTTAGGAAAAAAAGACACCTTTTTTTTTGTCAAATCTGTTAGTCTGCGTTCATTGCAACCAATATTCCCTCTAATTTTTCTCTTTCTGGATACACAGGCCTCTGAAGTCCACGCACAACAGTGACTTTCAAAACTGGAAGCCAGTGCCACAATTGTGTGCCAGTTGCTGTGCATGAAACATTTAAGTCTGCGAGGGAGTGTTGATCACTTTTGCAAGATTGCCGTTTCAAAATTCAAGTCTTAAGAGGCAAACCAGTGTTCATACTGCATGAAAGGAGAATGCTCAGTTGTTTGCAGGTGGAATCTGTTAGAAGATTGGTAGCTGACTCAAGGACATTACCAATCAGAGTTTTTGAGATCTTTACTTTTTAACTGTAACTGCAAATACAGCCAGTCCTTTGTTTTCCACGGTCACTTATATTTACTAGATTTTTATTTTCCCTTTTCATTTTCCAGATTCCCACCTTGAACTGCTGCTATCCGTGGTGGTGGTACTGGGGTAGCTAGAAAGGGAGTTGCTTGATTTTGATTGAGTAACAGTGGGCCAGGTGGGGGCAGGAACCAAGGTTTAAGTCCAGATGGTGTGCAACTTTGAGTGGAACCAAGGGATGCAGCGCACCATAAATTATCTTACATTGATGGTGACAGAAATCCCTCCTGTCCCCTAAATATGGAATTACCTATATTAATGCCAATACAATAGAGGAAGGGGGGCAGGCTCGTTAAATTTCTCACCTCTGTGGTACTGTTATAAAAGAAATCATTAACAAGGGAGTATAATGAGACAATCTCTCAATATGGCAGGAAAGGGGACTCCCCTACAGAGTATGTGTGAGAGAATACCTGATCAGGAAAATGATTTACGGAAATTAAGTTCTGCACTTAACAAATGATTAGGGGACAAGATTTGGCTGCTGGGTGGAACCTGGGATATTGCCTCTTGTGAACAGGCGGTAAACCGAGTTTGGAAGAAAAATTGTGGGGAAAAAAGGTGGAAATCATTAATTAAAAAATGGAAAGATAACGTCGATAGTAAATGTAAAAATACCTTATTGGCCATTTGGAGGAATGATGCACGTGGTAGAGGGATGTAGGTATGTATAGCGGATGGAACTCCCAAAAGTTGGGAGACGTTAAAAGCTGAGTGCAAATGGGTAGACAAAAGATGAAAAAGGCAACAGGAGAAATAGCCGAAAGACACCAAGGCTAGAAAGATAGACAGGAACGTTAAAGCAACAGCACTGTGAAGAGAATCTGAGCTAGGCTCGGGATCCCGAGCCTATGTCTGGCATACCGACCCTGTTTGATGGGTAGGTACCAATAGAGATGAGGAATGGGGATGTTATCCAAGATTGCTAGTACCTCCCATACACCCACCCGCTCCTACTGCACCATCTCCTCCACCGTATTAAGCTGCTGAGGAGTCCAGTGCAGCCGAATGGGTAAAAATAATAAACCCCAGAAAACAGGTACAGTCTGACCTTTATACTGGGATTAGTGGACTTCAAATTGGTCCCCAATTGTAGCGTCCAGTACGACAGTTACCAAGTCCCAGAGCCGCTGATGACAATCAGGAGCCAACAATTGGGGTTTATGACCCCTGGAAGCTCCAAGAAATGATAATGATAATGAATCAAGCTTCGGATCATAAGGAAAAACCAGCCCAATTTGCCCGGTATGTCCGAAGGACGGTTCAAATGTATAGTGTCACTTCGCACGATCTGTTTGCACTGTGCTGCATGATTTAATCACCTGAGGAAGCGACTAAATTGCAGGAACAAATGAGTGCTGGTGATCATAGGGGACCAGTTCAAAGCCGTTGGGAGTTAGAGCAGAGATTTCCCCATGCTGATGCCCAAACAAACCATTTGATTCAGTCGTTAGAATGAGCCTTACAATAGCCTGTAAACATTAGTAAAATACTGGAGTGCAGACCTAAACCTGGGGAGTCAGGAGGCGATTATTGGGAGCAGTTTGTTGCATGTTACGGAACATTTGCGGTGATCGAGCCTTTATTCGAGGAGGTGACTCTCACCTCTTGTTTAACGCTATGGTTTTGCAATGTGTTCCTTCTGGTGTCACTGACGTGATTCAGGCAAACAATATGAACTGGTCCGAGAATTCCCGATCTCAAATGAGGCGAGCGGTAGTCTACTCCTGGGATGGTTAGAACGAACCCAAACCACGAGCTAAGTTACAGGTAAAAACTGAATATGTCCAGTGACCTCACGATCCCTACCCCACCTTGTGCCCACCCCGATGAGGTTGATTAGGACCGCCATACCCACTGGGGGCAGAACCTACCTCTGATGTCCACCCAGCAACCACAGTAGAATAACCCTTTCCCAAGGGGGACCAGGAGGTCCTTGTTTTAACTGGTGGGAGATATAGCCACTGGAGAGCAAAGTGTCCTTATTGCCCAAAACCAAGTGGCCCATTGATGGGCCCACTACGGGCCCCATTCACCGCCAACAACCTTTCCAACACAGAATTCATTCACCCCCAACATTGCATTGTAAATAGCAGGCCTTCAACTCCAGTGACCTCATACTGCACCAGGATTCCCAGCAAGTCTCATTCTTGTGCCAATAATTTCAAAGCTAAGATAGACAGACTTCTAATCAATAGGGGAGTCCAAGGTTATGGGGATGAGGCAGGAAAATGGATTTGGGGATTATAAAATAGCCACGACCGCATTGAATGGTAGAGCAGACTTGATGACCTGGATGACATGCTTCTGTTCCTGTATCTCATGGCCTAATTATCTCAACACTTGCATAAATCGTTTCTATTTCAAGGGCCTTATCCAGCGGTTGAAAGCAAGTTGCTGGACTATCACCGTACATTTAATCAGATTGTTTCTTCAAGAGTTCAAAATTTCTATCTGTAAGCTTCAGGCAGTAAGTTAAACTACTCAGGATAGTTTTCTCTTTCATGTCAGATAAACAGTTGAAGTCTCATCAGAAAGCATAACGTAGTCTTTTGCGTCTTGCTTGTCTACCTGCTATGAGATAAGAGTCTAAACTTTTGCTAAGCAAACAAAATAGCCAGCATTTAAATGTCTCATCCTCTTCCAAGGTAGGGATTCTTTTGGGAAAATTTTAAACCATACTGTACTTTTCCTTGAGTTGAGAATAAGTCTTTTCCTATTTGTACCTTCACTGTGTTCAGTCAGGCTGTTGTAATTTACAGTAGATTTTCCCTCTTTTTTTTGTATTTCCTGTTTTGAATTGCTGTTTCTTGATCTCTTTATTTTTGTTTTTCACACCCCTCCTGTAATTCTCTTTATCCTCTTTCATTGAATTTTATCTCCTGTCTCTTCTGTTTTGACTGAATCTTTGCTGTTTCCAGTTAGAACATAGAACATAGAGCAGTACAGGCCCTTTGGCCCATGATGTTATGCCAACCTATTATCCTACTAAGATCAATCTATCCTGGATGTGAGTTTGCTCGCTGAGCTGGAAGGTTCATTTTCAGATGTTTTGTCACCATTCTAGGTAACATCATCAATGAGCCTCCGGTGAAGTGCTGGTGTTGTGTCCCGCTTTCTATTTATCTGTTTAAGTTTGCTTGGGTTGGTGATGTCATTTCCTGTTCTGACATCACCAATGTGGGAAATGATGTCACCAACCTAAGGAAACCTAAACAGACAAATAGAAAGCAGGACATAACACCAGCGCTTCACCAGAGGCTTATTTCTGGTGTTACCTAGAATGGTGACGAAATGTCTGAAAACTAACCTTTCAGATCAGCGAGCAAACTCACATCCAGAACCTCAACCTGAGCTACAAATCTTCTCAAAACTCGCTATCAATTTATCCTGCATACCCTACATTTTACTATCCTACATGTGCCTATCCAAGAGTCACTTAAATGTCCCTAATGCATCTGACTCCACTAACATCGCCACCTGCGCATTCCACATGCCCACCACTCTGTGGAAAATCTTACCTCTGACATCTCCCCTATACCTTCCTCCAGTCATCTTAAAATTATGCTTCCTTGTAATAGTCATTTTCGCCCTGGGAAAAAGTCTCAGTGCATATTCAATCTGTGCCTCATCATCTTGTAAACTTCTGTCAAATCACCTCCCATCCTTCTACGCTCCAATGGAAAAAAGCCCTAGCTCCCTCAACCTTTCCTCATACGACCTGCCCATCAGTCCACGAAGCATCCAGGTAAATCTCCTCTGCACCCTTACTAAAGCTTCCGCCCAGAATATTAATGCTCCTCCAGTTCAGGTGCAGCCTTTCCTTCCTGTACAGGTCCCACCTTCCCCAGAAGGTATCCCAATGACCCACAAACTTGAAACCCTCCCTTCTACACCAGCTCAGTAGCTGAGCGCTCTCTGTTTCGAGCCTCACTAGCCCATGGCACCAGTAGTAATCCTGAGGTTACTTCTCTACTTATCTTAGCTTCCGGCTTCCACCCTAACTCCCTATTATAATAATATTTCAGGTCCACATCCCACTTTCTAGCCAATGCCCGAATATATTAGTTCACTTCCTCCACCTCGTGCTCTCAGCATTCCCGATGCTGAAAGCAAGAAGGCCGCAGATTCACGAGGTAATTTTTTTATAAAGAAAAGCTTACCTTCCCGGCTGTCCCTTGGCTCACACTCTCAACACTCCTGATGCTGAAATTTCTACACTTGATATTTATTCAAAGAACTGCGGACCAGATTGCAAGCCACTCATCTCTAAATTTCATGTTTTTTCACTTTCGTTCCAAGTTCAGTTTCCATATACCTAGTCACACTTTTCATTTTGTCAACGGACAAAGCCTGTAAGCTATTCCAAGTTCTTTTTCACTCATAAAAATAAACTACCTGGGAAATGATATTGCTTTTGGCTACAGCCCTGTGTTCTATCGGTGTTCATTTAATTCTGGTGTGGTTTCCTCAATTTTAATTAACGCACCATTGGAGGAAATAAATACAAAACTGTATCTTGAGAAACTATTGAGGCTAAAGGCTGATAAGGCCCTGGAGCAAACAGGTTGCATTCGAGGATTTTTAAGAATGTAGCCACAGAGCTAGAGGTTGCACAGGTGGAATCTTCAAAGAATCCTTGGATTCTGGAAAATTCCCAGAAGATTGGAAAACTGCCATTCTAACTCCCTTGTTCAAAAATGGAGAGACACAAGAAACAGTTAGCTTAGCATCTATCATGGAATGTTAGAGCCTATTATAAGGAGTGTTAAAGCAGAGCATTTGCAGGTTCGTAATGTAATCAAGCAGTGTTAACATGACTTCAAAAGGAGAAAGTTATGCTTGGCAAAATGATTAGAATTCTCCTGTGGAGGTAACAGCGGAATAGGCATAGAGGAACTCGTAGATGTTTTCAAATTTCCAAAAGGCATTTGGCAAGGTGCCACATGTAAGGAAATTTAATAAGAGCACATGGGGCTAGAGAGAGTATACGAACTAGGTAGAGGATCAGCTAACTAATAAAGACAGAATTGGGACAAAAAGGCATTTTCAGGATGGCAACTCTAAGTAGTGGAGGGCCACAGTGATCAGTGCTGGGCCACAATTAATGACTTGGATGAAGAAGGTGAATGCGCTATCAGCAAATTTGTAGATGACACAAAAATTAGGAGGATCACAAGTAGTAAAGTTGATAGATTTCTCCGAAATAGTCAAAAATTATAGACACATTTAGCAATTGTCTTGGTGAGTGGAATTTCTTATGGGAAAATGTGAGATCAAGCACTTTGGTAGGAAGAGTAAGTAGCATGCAACTCTTCTCATGGACAGAGGCTGAAGAAAGCAACAATGTAAAGGAATTATATGACTTGTGTAATGTAATTCTGTAATTCACAGTACTTTAGATATGGTGTTATCAGCTTTGTACACAGCTCCAGCTTAACCACCTTGCTGTAAACTCTGTGCCTCCTTTAATAAAGGCAAGTATGCCATATGCCTCCTTCTACCACTTTGCCTATTTGTCTCACTTCCTTTTAATGGGTCGGTGGACATGCACACCAAGGTCCCCTAATCCAGGATTCTACCATTCATCATGTATTCCTTTGCCTAATTTGTCTTGCTGGAATGCATCACAGCACACGCCTACAGGTTTGAATTCCATATGCCGTTGATCAACCTAATCAGACCTATATCCACCTGTAATCTAAGGCTATCAAACACCGGTCCCTGGCACTGTGAAGCAGCAGTGCTAACCACTGAGCCACTGTCCTGACCTTTCCTAATTTTGGCTGTTCAACCACACACACACACACACACACACACACACACACACACACACACACACACACACACAAGCGCCTCTGCACAGATGTTGGTTCCATTCTGGTTTGGATGCAAGCCTTCCACATTGTACTGGTCCCACCTCCGTAAAAAGTGGTCCCAACATCTCAGAAATCTTAAGGCCTCCTCCTGCACCATCTCTCCAGCATGCATTCAGCTGGACTAGCTAACTGTTTCTATATTCATAGCATGCGGCACTGGAAGTAATGCAGCAATTACTATCATTTTTGGTCCTGTTTTTCAATTTTCCAATCAACGTCCTAGCTCCCGAAATTTGGCCTTCAGTACTTGGACATCATCCCTCTTTACACCTATGTTGGTACTGATTTTTAAAAATCCCTTTGTGGGAAATGGGTGTCACTGTCCAGACCAGAATTTAATATGCATGCAGAGTTGTCCAGAGGGCAGTTAAGTGTCAGCCACTTCAATCTGGGTCTTGAATCAGTGTAACCTAAGCCAAGAAGTTTCCATCCTTCTAAAGGGTATTAATGAAAACCAACAATGGTTTCAGGTACTACATTAGACTCCTAATTCCACCAACTGCCATGGCAGTTTGAACCTGGGTCCCCAAAACATGAGCTGGATTAATATACTAGCAGTAATGGGAGGCCTTCACCTCCCATGTACGCAGCACAATTGTCTATTTGCCCTGTGGCTGTTCAGTGGATGTGGAGTCTTTAGTGGTCACAGAAATGCCTGTCAGTACCCCTTACCTTTAGGTCTCCTTGTCTAAGGAATGACAAACTGACATTTTAAGCTCTCCAGCCAAGATTTGTTCTGTTGATCATAGAAATGGGAGTATTTACTTCTGATGAGATACTATGCAGGTTGGGCTTGATGAGATGAATGGCCTACCCTGCTCTCCACTTGTTAAGGTGGTCATACTCTCTGCATAGACATGAAGCTCCAGAAGAGTCCTCCAACACTTCACTGCTTCTCTGTTTAAGAAACTACTTTTTGAAACCTACTCCTTTGGCCAATCTTTTGATCATTTAACCTAGTATTCTCATTGTGTGCATTGGTGTTGTTGGAGGGAGATATCAGAAAGGAGTCTTGAGTCCTGTGCTTAGCAGCATAATTGACCTTTTATTCTGAGTTATTGACCAGTGCAGTGTGTAAGTGGTCCCTCTCCAGGACACTGCCTTCCCTAGCAATTACAGCAGTGTTTTTTTTCATTTTGTTAAAATAATTACGTGCAACGTGAATGTCATTGTTTTCCTCCCCAATTTACTCATCAATTTCTGTAAACGTAGTTGATGATGGACAATTCTCTGGACAGCTCTAGATCTTCCATGGTCTCATGATGTTTGCCAGATATGATGTTTACACTTTATCATCTGCCTTTGAATGAGATGCTTTGGGATTTTACAATCACATTCCAGTACTGACAGTTATGTTCCTTCTTGGACATTTGCTAGCTGCATCTCATTAATTGCCACTAACCTAGATACTTGCTTATCACTGAAATCTTCAAATTCTGCATTGCGTTTTATATCCCTTACGAGCCTTAATATAGAAGATTAGAAAGGACATAATTTCTACCAATTTTATAAAGCCTTTAAGATCAACTCACATATAAAGATATTATGGTTCTGTAACAAGCCTGACAAAACTGGGGGTAGCTTCTCTCTCACCTGACCAGAGATCAGATCAAATAAACAATTTCTCAATCTTGCAGCTGCAGTTTACGACTTCTGCTATTTGCAATTCTAAGTTGTGTTTAAACCAGGAGGTTAATTCTTGGATAAATTTTACTGTCTCTGCTCTAGAGATTTTTCATACTAATTTTCTTTACTTGGAATTTATTTGAAGTCCACTGATGAGGGTCCATTTCAATCATACTTTGTAGCTTTAGCAAGTCATTAGAAGAAGCTTGTTTGGACTCCTTAAAGTTTAACAGCATGTAACCTCTGATCTTTGGAATTTAAGATTGGAATTATACTGTAATTATTTATTTCTTCACAGTTACAGTGACTGTTGTTTGCAACCTTTCTTCAACCCCTGCCAAGCTTTGGTACTCTTTTTAGAGGTGGTCTGTTTACACCATTTGCTGCTTCTGTCTTGGTTGACAGAGCAGGAATTTTCTTTATTGCCTACCACTACCCACTTAAAGGAATTCGACTGTACCGCCTTCATGTTTGTAGGTTTGCATTTCTAATTTGCAATTGCCTTAAGTTCAAAATAATGTGGGATAAGACTTTTTTCCTTCTACGTTTTACTAAGTAACAACCTTGGGACTGTAGTTAATGCACAGGCATGTCTTATCCTTTCAAGGGTATTCTTTATCAAAATGCTTAAGTATTTAGAGCTGCTTTTTTACCAAAATCTGATTAAGTTGTCCTGTCTTTTCTCGCTGAGATCCTGTTTTGATTCTCATGGGATCTTTAATTGCCTTATATAGTAACTCTGTATGGGGACCACAAGTTTGCTGTGAACATCTGCTATGTGTAATTGCTAATCCCTATTTGGACATCTTATGTCAGCTAAAAAGCCCCAGGTGGCCATTTTATGTCAGCTTTAGACTTGAGCAGCTGCAACAGGTATCATGGTTTATAATGTCTTCTTTTCACTTTAAGATATGACATTTCACATCAGCTATTTTTTTATCCAGAAGATCTTCCTCAACTCTTTGACTCAATATAGTTTGTGCTAGGTCTTGTGTTAGGTGTTAATTGTCAAAATTAATGATCACTAAATGGTCAAAGGAGTAAATGACCAGAAAACAGATGCAACAGACTTTATGCTGTTAATGTTTATAAAGAAGCATTGACAGTCTTTCACAAAATGTTCTCTGGCTTTCCTCTTATCCAGCTTATGGTATTTTATAGGACATCTGTTGTCTGTGACAGGGAAAGAAACAGCAAAAGTTCTCAGACACAGCCCAAATCAATTTTAAGTAATTTAGAACAAAATAAAGACTTGTAAAGACAAATGATCTCAACTCCGTAAGGTGAAAAATCCTTGAAATTTTTTTTTCCCTGGACTGTAGGTATCGCAGATGAGGTCAGCATGTAAAATTCCCTCACAGCTGGACAAATTCCATCCAGATAATTGTCTTCCTTTCCATCTATTCTGTCTTTAAGAAGTAGTATACTGATAAAAGGTATTGTTACCAGTACTTGCAAGCAGCATCTGCTCATCAATAACATGCCCACCAATGCTGAGATTCTGTTAGGATCACCCCACCCCACAGTTTAGAGTCCTCATCCCTCTATTTCGTGGCTATTGTATTCTGCTGCAAGCATCCCCACTTATCTCTTTTTTGTTGTACAGAATTTGGCTATCGCATTCATACAGTTAGATCTGTGGATTTATAGAGTATAAATCGAAATGGACACTCTGCTTTTCAAAAATTAAAAGCGGAGAATAGCTACTTTGCTTGTGGAAAAAAAAATTTGAGTTGAGTAGCCAGGTGATCTCTTCCTGCCAATATACATGGAACAGCACCATGTCTAGGAAACTAACCTGCATGTTCAGGCTAGCATGTGAGCCACGACATTAAAATGCAGATGACATTTTGAGACATCTAACTGACAATCTATTAAAATCAAATTGATCTGTGCTGTTGGGTTCATGATTGCCACTGTACCAATAGTGTAGAATGTAGATCACAATGGACTTACAGACTTATTACCTTCTGAACTTTAAAGAATGGCTTGTGTAGAAACCCTTTTCTATTAAATATGCCAATAGAACAAACTCTAGCATGACTGTGTTTCAATGGCCAGGTTGTTAAAAGTAAAAATAAAAAATTAAATCGGACATTGCTAGTAGAAGGAGATGGGAAGAAAGCAGAATTTCAGAACAGCTAAGGAAGAGAATCCTACCTAAATTCCCATCAGGAGCTCCATTAACCATTATCACCTGCCGTTACTGATTGAGTAACCAGATGCTTTCTTTTTGTTAGAGGGCTTTGACTGTATTTTGACTGGAGTGAAGCAGCAAGCCACTACAAAGTCAAGCATGCCAAAGATATTCTTCACCGCTCTGTCTGCTTGCGACTCCACTTTTTCAAGGAACTGTGAACCTGTATTCCTTGGTCTCTTTGTTTGGCAATGCTCCTCAGGACCTTACCATCAACTGTGTCAGTCCTGCCCTGGATTGTCTTACCAAAATACAATCTCATATTTGTATAAATTAAACTCCATTTGCCCATCTGATCAAGGTTCCTTTGTACTCTGAGAGTATCTTCTTCACTGTCCACAACACCAACTGTTTTGGTGTAATCTGTAAATTTACTGATCATAGATAATGGGAACTGCAGATGCTGGAGATTCCAAGATAATAAAATGTGAGGCTGGATGAACACAGCAGGCCAAGCAGCATCTCAGGAGCACAAAAGCTGACGTTTCGGGCCTAGACCCTTCATCAGATCTCTGATGAAGGGTCTAGGCCCGAAACGTCAGCTTTTGTGCTCCTGAGATGCTGCTTGGCCTGCTGTGTTCATCCAGCCTCACATTTTATTAATTTACTGATCATCCCTGTTTTATTCCCATCCAAATCAATTATAAAAATGACAAAATGCATTGGACTCGGCACCATTCCATGTGGCACTCTGCTGGTCACAGGCCTCCAGCCCAAAAATGACCTTCTATCACCACCCTCTGTCTCCTGTCTTCTGGATAACTTTATATTCAGTTGACTAGGCACCCCAATCCCATGTGATTTAACCTTTCTAATCAGTCTATCATGCAGAACTCTGTTGAACACTTCGCGAAAGTCCATATAGACAACTACGCTCATAGATCTTCTTTGTCATATTTTCAAAAAAACTTACTTAAGTTAGAGAGATGCAATTTCCCCACACACAGATGTGTTGAAAGCCTTGCCTTTCCAAATGCATGTAAATCCCGTCCCTCAGAATCCTCTCCAACAATTTATTCCCATGAGTATAAAGTTCACCAGTTTATAGTTCCCTGGCTTTTCCATACATCCTTTCTTAAATAGAGGCACCACATTAACTGACCTCCAGTCTCCTGGCACTTCACTTGACTACCATTGATACAAATATCTCCGCAAGGGACTGAGCAGTCTCTTCCCAGGCTTCCCTCAAAATTCTGGCAAACAAGTGATCTGCTCCTAGGGATCTATCTTCCTTTTATGCTTCAGATCTCATCTTCTGTAATATGAATTTTTTTCAAGAATTCACTCTTTAGTTGAGAGTTATAGCATTGCAGGTCAAACAGTTCTTTAAAATGCATCCACCTTCAGTCAGTCAAGAGATAGAGGACGTAGGGGAAGATGGCACGGTGGCTCAGTGGTTAGCACAGCACCAGGGACCCGGGTTCGATTCCAGCCTCGGGCGACTGTGTGGAGTTTGCACATTCTCCCCGTGTCTGCGTGGGTTTCCTCCGGGTGCTCCGGTTTCCTCCCACAGTCCAAAAATGTGCAGGTTAGGTGGATTGGCCATGCTAAATTGCCCGTAGTGTTCAGGGGTGTGTGGGATGCTTCAAGGGGCGGTGTGGACTTGTTGGGCCGAAGGGCCTGTTTCCACACTAGGTAATCTAACCTAATCTAATCCTGCTATCTCTCCCATGTTTGTAACAGAGCAAACAACCAAACAATTTGAGGCAAGAATTGTCACTATGCATTACAGTATCTGTACTTTTATTTGCTACTTTCGTGTATGATTTGCAGCATCAAGAAGTAAAATGCCCTGACTATATGTTTAACTTTGGAGATGTCTTGAGGTCAGTGTGTATAACACTCTGTGTCAACCTTGACTGTCTTTGGATTCTATAAAACTCATCATATTGTAGCAATATTGTAGCTATTCTCAATTATATCTTTACTGAAATAGAAAATGCTTTATGTAGTCACATTCCTGTTTCAAGGATGTTAGGAAGTCTTTTATTTGTAAGCAGCCTCATTGTGCTTCTATTGTACAAAATAAGTAAAATTTGCAATTGATTAAAAGATAGGATTCAATAATTTTCTGTCCTGCTGGAGCTTGATTATGCATCATGCCTAGCTGTCTGTACTGTTTTCTGATACTTTTCTCTCTCCCTCACTGTGAAAAATTTAATTTCTAATGAAAATTAAATAATCTATTCTTTCACAGGAGATGTAGTTCTCAATAACCTGGAAGTAAAAGAAAATGCATTGGTAAGTAACTTAATTTTTTAATCTTGTAAATGATTTGATTATACTTGTTTTGTATTATAAATAAAACGGTAAGCTGAAATTTGAATCCCCATTCCTGGAGAGGGATGAGCCTGAAAATAAGGAGAGATGTCTTGTTGTCATTCAGAACTCTACCGAGTTTTCACTCATCTAATGGTTAAGGGCAAAGCATAGAGCTACAAAGAAGTCTGCCAGATCAAGTATTATTTGATGTATGATGCCATCACTGTAAGTCCTTTTCTGTCCGTGATTGATCCAAGGGCTGTGATAGCTTGAGGAGCAGAAGCCCTGGCAGAACCAAAATGGAGCAGCATGGAGCATGTATAAGTGCCACTTGGTACTACTATCAATGACATTATCTTTGGTATTTTAATTTAGACTCTGCTAAAAATGAAAGTTTTTGCCTGTTCCACAGAAATAGTTGTAGATTTAGTATGATGTTTGGCATAATCTCGATCTCACGGACTGACTAGTTCTATCAGGGCCTGCGTGTTATCAGCCTTTGAATGTGAAAGGAAACTTGGTTGAGGATTGAAGTATTTGATGACAAGAAACTTGAACCAAACGTCCCATTGAGATCTGACCAATTCCTCTGGACCTAGGTGTTTATACGTCTTTGGCCTTTGAATTGCAAGGCAAAAAGGGTGCATAGCTTTGGCAAATAGGGTAAAGGACAATCTAAAGAGATTCTTCAGGCCTAATTAGGGCAAGAGAGTAACTAGGGAGAGAATAAAGGCCGTTTAAAGATTAATGAAGTTCTGTGTGTAACCACAGGAGATGGGTGAGGAACTAAACAAATATTTTGCCTCCGTATTTACTCTGGGAAAATATATGGAAATTATAGACCTTTAGCGGGAGTAAAACAAGTGATGTCTGAAAAGAGTCCACATTACTGAAGAGGAGGTGTTGGAGGTCTTAAAATGCAGATAACTCCCTGGATCCTGATCAACTGTTTGCCAAGACATTGTGGAAAACTAGGGAAGAAATTGGAGGGCTTCTGGTTAGAGATATTTGTATCATTTGACAACAGCGGGTGAGGTGCCAGAAGACTGGAGAGTGGCTAATGTTGTGTCATTACTTAAGAAGGGTACCAACAAAAAGCCAGGGAACTATAGACTGGTGAGTCTGATGTCAATGGTGGGTAGGTTGTTGGCGGGGATTCTGAGAAACAGGATTTGCATGTATTTGGAAGGGTAAGGACTGGGTCTGCGTGGGATATTCTTCGGAGGGTTGGTGTGGGTGCGGTAGGTTGAATGGCTTGCTTCCACGCTGTAGGTCTTCTGTGATACCCTCTGCATACTTCATATACCACTACTTAGTCACCCCCAACCCCCCCTCCCTCACTTTTACACAGCATGCTTTCCACACAAGTGTTAAAGATGCAGTAACAAAGGCAGAAGTTGCTGGAAAAGCTCAGCAGGGTGGCAGCATCCGTGAAGAAAAAAATGCAAGTTAACGTTTCAGGTCTGCTGACCCTTCTTCAGAACAGATGCAATGTTAGTCTTCAACCACCTCTCTAGTATTCAAGGCCTCTCATACTTTTGCACTAAACAGTAGTTTGTGTTTGTAAACAATGAATACGGCATGTTAAATAGAACCAATGTGATCTCCATTTAAATTTAGAGAGACAAAATGCAGACTGGCTGTCTATTTTGTCCTTTTCAGTCCACTAGTGTAACCCTGCGTGTCCTGTCACCTGTCATTTTAATTCGTCACAAAGTTCCCATGCTAACCTTTTGGTCCAAGGTGTGCTAAAAGGACCAAGGCAATGTAGGAATAGGAGGAGATTCTTTGGCCCTTTGCTGTACTTTTCAACTTGCCTGCCTTTCCTCCACTCCCCAATCCGCATAACTTCTGACTACCTTAATTAGCAAAAATCTGTTGAATTTCTCCTTGGAATAGGTAGGTGACTTAGTATCCATTTCTTTCTGGAGAAGAGAACACCACAGATAGATGACACTTGGAAAGAAAATAAAATGTCCTTCTTTTGGTCTTCAAAAGACAACTTCTTATTTGTAAGTTGTGTTTCCTAGATTGAATCTCTCCTACTAAAGGAAACATCCTCATAGAATTCATCCAGTAGAGACCCCTGAGGATCTTCTGTTTTCATTAAAATCGCATCTCATTGTTCTAAGATCCACTATGTGTAGACCTAAGGTTTTGAACCTTTGTTCAAAACATAATGCATTCTTAGGACAAAGGGCTTGTGAATCTTGCCCTGAGTTGCTTCTAATGCAATAATATTGTTTTTTTTAAATATAAGGGGACCACAAGTGGACCCAGTACTTCCAGATGTGATTATCGCCAAATTCTGTCCTGAAATTCCTTTACTCTTCTGTCTTCATTCTGCTTATAATATGTGTCACCATTGCATTTGCTTTCCTGGTGACCTACAGTACCTGCGTATTAACTTGTGACTTGTGTACAAGACAACCAGATGTCCCAAGTTCTGCAATCTCGATTTGAGTCGTATACAGCTTTTCATTTCTTTTGACTAAACCATTCCTTTATCCATAAGCTTTTATTTTTAGTAGTGTTGTTTCATATGGCTTCTCTGTCAAAGCTTTCTGTAAATCAAATGCACCAAATCTACACATTCCCCTTTTATCTGCCGCCTTTGTTACTTCCTCAAAAGACTAATTACGTTAGTTAACAGTTTTTCCCTTTCTTACTGATTGACCCTATCATTATTTCATACTTAATAATGGATTCTAATAATTTTCTCTCTGACAGATGTTCAGATGACTGGACAGTGGTTTTCTGCTTCTGTCTTCCTCCTTTCATAAATAATGTTACATTATTTTTTGTTTATATCTGCTAGAATACTTTAATTATATAAGGAAATTTAAAAGATGATAACCCATATTTACACTACTCCTGTTGTCACTTTTTTTAAAGACCTTGGACAGCGAAGAAAGTTACCTCAGAGTACAACAGGATCTTGATCAGATGAGCCATGGGGCAGATGGAGTTTCATTTAGACAAATGTGAGGTGCTGCATTTTGGAAAGGCAAATCAGCGTAAGGGAGTATTGCCAAACAAAGAGACCTTGCAGTGGAGGTTCACAGCTCCTTGAAAGTGGAGTCGCAGATAGATAGGATAGTGAAGAAGGCGTTTGGTATGCTTGCCTTTATTGGTCAGTGCATTGAGTACACGAGTTAGGAGGTCATGTTGCAGCTGTACAGGACATTGGTTAGGCCATTATTGGAATACTGCGGGCAGTTCTAGCTTCCATGCTATAGGAAGGATGTTGTGAAACTTGAAAGGGTTCAGAAAAGATTTACAAGGATGTTGTCAGAGTTGGAAGTTTTGAGCTATAGGGACAGGCTGAATAGGATGGGGCTGTTTTCCCTGGAGTGTTTGAGGTTGAGGGGTGACCTTTTTATAGAGGTTTATAAAATCATGAGGGGTGTGGAGAGGTTGTTTTCCCAGGGTAGCAAAGTCTAAAACTAGAGGGCATAGGTTTAACGTGAGAGGGGATCTAAGGGGCAGATTTTTCTCGCAAAGGCTGGTGCGTGTATGGAATGAGCTGCCAGTGGAAGCTGTGGAGGCTGGTACAATTATAATATTTTAAAAGGCATCTGGATGGGTATATGAAGAGCAAGGGTTTTGAGGGATATGGGCCACATGCTGGCAAATGGGATTAGATTTATTTAGGATATCTGGTCGACATGGATGAGTTGGACTGAAGTGTCTGTTTCCATCCTATACATCTCTAACTCCATGTATGCCATCTGGTCCTGGGGATTCCTCAGTCTTCAGGGTTCTCCCAACACCATTTCCTTGGCAGTGGTGATTTTGTTTCAAGCTACCCCCTTTCTTGGAAGGTGAATTATGCTGTGAGGAAAGATTAATAAGATTGGGTGCTCGTTCTCTAAGGTTTTAGAGGATGAGATTATCTCATTGCAACATCAAAATGCCTAGAAGGCTTGACAGGGTAGCTGCAGAAAAGATGTTTTCTCTTGTTGGGTGTCTGCAACCAAGATATGTAGTCTCAGAATAAGATGTAGGTTATTTAGGACCCTGAGTAGTGGAATTTCTTCATTCAGAAGATCTTCAATCTTTGCAATTCTGTACTTGAGGGCCATGGAAGCTGAGCTACAGTGTATATTTAAAACTGATACTTGCAATTTTTGGGACAAACTTATCAACGAATGTGGGGATAGTGTGGGGAAAATGGTGTTTAGATAGCATATCAGCCATCTTGTTGTATGGTTGAATAGACTATCTTCCAGGTTCCTATTTTCTTTCCTATTGTGTTCAGGTGGTTGCTATGTAACCAGTCTTGCCTCATCTGGGCATACCTATTTCTTTTTATTATACTCATTCCCACTTTCTTTTAATGTTGTGTGCCAACAATCATTTGGTCCTTTAATGACCCTGCCCTGTCTTCCATCACAAACCTTTTTTTGTCTTCCTGCCACTCCCTGTTTTTATTGGCTTAACTTTTGACATTTCTACCTTTTTATCAATTTTAATGTAATATTGACAAGAAATGTGTCGTTTGATTTAGCACTCCTTCATCAGCAAGTTTGAAGTTACAGGTTCGTAACATCGACTGGACATCCTGCTCACTGCTTGCCTGCCTGTCAGAAATCTTAGTGCAAGTTTCCTAGCCCATCTACACATGGATACAAATCCTGGCCTAACTTGCATGTTCAAGTTCAAGTTTTGGAAAACTTGGTATCTAATTGGCTGGACTTTTAAAGTTTGGCCACAATAGTTGTGGTGTTATGTCTTCACTTTCCATCCAAACCCCATTACTCCCCCGAAAAAACTGGGTCAAAGCATTCTGGTGCCGTGTTCAGTTGAGCCCTTTGAATTGTTTTCTCTTTCTGCTGAATGACCTATTAGTATCTACCTACTTTCTATTTGTATTCATTTTCAAACATCTGTAGCATTTTGTTTTTGTTAGGTTATGTTCGATTTGCGCAAGCATTGTTACATGAACTTCATTTTAAAAAAGAACTGTTTCATGAGTAGAGAATGATTTTGCTTTATCAGTGATTTAAAATCCTTACTGTACAGAACATGTAATGACGACATTTGTTAGAACAAAGGTTAAAATATCTTGATGATATTACTGAGGGTAAATTATATCTGAGTACAATGGCTTTAAACAAAAATACTGGTTTTTATTACATTTTCTTTTTACAGAGTGAACTTAATGTTCCATTCAAAGTTAAAGCTGGTCATGTTAGTAAGTACTTTTTTTCTAATCCTCTCTACATTGTTGTTATAATGTATGAAACTAGCAGAACTCCATCTTCTAGATTCAGTTATTTAACTGGTGTCTGAATTTTATGACCTATCATCTGGATAGAATTCATCACTAAATTACCGTTTCCTTTAAACTTGCTAACCTTATTCAGCTTCAAGCCTGTTATCTCCCTCTGACTTGACCCAGTTCTGAAGAATGGCAGTCAACCAAGATGCAAGTTGTTTTTTTTTCTCTTGACACATGTTGCCAGACCTGTTGGACACTTTGCAGAACTTTCTTTTTATTATGTCTATGTAAACCCTCTTGCTTGTATTTATGTTCCTCATGGAGCTTTGAACTGTTGATCAGTAACTAAGCGAGATTGTAATAAATTTGCAAAACTGGCTGATATTAATAAGGATGTTGAAGCAAACTTGCTAAGTTGCGTAACAAGTATGTGTGAAAAAGATTTCAGTCTTCTAATTCACATTTCCTGTATCGTCTGTGAAAGATTATAAAATGTTGTTACTACAGTCGGTTCTGCTATAATGTGATAGTTGCGTTACTGCACAACATTGAGTTATAGGAAGTTGCACTATAGAAATAACGGGGCCTATGGGAAAAGATGGGTTAGTGGCAGACTACCAAAAAAAACTCTGAAAAAGCCTAACACAAAGGAAAGTGCAGTTTGAATGAATGTTTAATTCATACCTAAGAATGAATAAAAGTAAATGTAAAACCTGAACTTGGGGGAAATAATGTCAAGATGACTTGATGGGGGAAGAGATTGGAAATTGCTCCGTTGTTAATGCAGGGGCTGAGGCTTGTCGTCGTCATCATCAACACCATCACCATCAGGTGCGGTTGTGCTTGCAGGGTTAGGGCAAAAAATTGTTAATCCACAAATGGATAGCTGTGGTTCATTGTCTTCTGACTTTGTTTGTTTCTTGGGGATTGGCTTAAAGGCATCTAGCTTTTGCTGTTTTCCCTTACTCTTCATGAAGAAGCTGTTCATAGTGCACCAAATAAGGTCTTATTCCATGAACTACTACCTTACTGTGTTTCGCATTGTACTCATTGTCCTCTAAGAACTGCAACATGGCCAGTCCATGTAACCTGCAACATTTGGACTGTGAGAGGAAACCGGAGGAAACCCATGGAGACATGAAGAATGTGCAAACACCACACGTAGTTGCCTGAGGGTGGAATTGAACCTGGTTCTCTGGTGCTGTGAGGCAGCAGTGCTAACCATTGAGCCATCGTGCCACCCTAGATTTGGCTGTACATAGTCAAGACTCTGAATTCGCTGAGATCTGAAGATCGCTGACTTCTGTTAGGAGTAGCTGAGAGGGGCTTGGAAGAAGCATTCAATGCATCTGAAGATTGGACGTATAAAGCCCAAAAGCAATATTTGCTTCATAAAACTGAGTGGGTAGGTTTACAGTTCAAGGGAAAAAACCGAGAGATAGCTAATTTGAAGCTGGCTGGAGGTGAAAAATTGGAGTAGTGCCTCTAAAGAAGTACTAGAATGTTGTTTTGGAGTTTGGGCACTATGAATCCAGAATGGAGTGTTGGCAACCAGAACAGAAGCAGTTATTGACACAGTTTGACACTGACACTGGAGAGAGAGTATCAGACAGATCAGCAAAGGTGAAGCATTAGTTCAATGAGACTTGATGATCTATGATCTGGAGGCAGTTACTGGGACATTTTTGGTCTGTATTGATTGCAAGTGTTACTTGATATGCTCTGTGGGTTGCTTAATTGAGGTCTACTCTCCATGTTTATCACATGTCATCCTTTGTGCTGGAAGTAGGTTGTAAATGCAGACTGAAGGGGGGGTGGGGGGATGGTGGTGGCAGGAAGACTTTCCATATCAAGCAGATGTTCACCTGCACATCTGCCAATGTGGTATACTGCATCGGCTGTACCCGTTGTGGCCTCCTCTACATCGGGGAAACCAAGCGGAGACTTGGGGACCGCTTTGCAGAACACCTACACTCGGTTCGCAATTAACAACTGCACCTCCCCACTTGCGAACCATTTCAACTCCCCCTCCCATTCCATAGATGATGTGTCCATCTGGGCGTCCTGCAGTGCCACAACGATGCCACGTGAAGGTTGCAGGAACAGCACCTCATTCCGCTTGGGAACCTTGCAGCCGAATGGTGTCAATGTGGACTTCACAAGTTTCAAAATCCACCCTCCCCCTACTGCATCCCAAAACCAGCCCAGCTCATCCCCGCCTCCCTAACGTGTTCTTCCTCTCACCTATCCCCTCCTCCCACCTCAAACCGCACCCCCATTTCCTTCCTACTAACCTCATCCCGCCCCCTTGACCTGTCTGTCCTCCCTGGACTGACCTGTCCCATCCCTACCTCCCCACCTACACTCACCTCTACAGGCTCCATCCCCACCTCTTTAACTTGTCTGTCTCCTCTCTACCTATCTTCTCCTCTATCCATCTTCGATTTGCCTCCCCCCTCTCCCTATTTATTTCAGCACCCTCTCCCCATCCCCCTTTTCTGATGAAGGGTCTAGGCCCAAAATGCAGCTTTTGTGCTCCTGAGATGCTGCTTGGCCTGCTGTGTTCATCCAGCTCTACACTTTGTTATCTCAGATTTTCCAGCATCTGCAGTTCCTATTTTCCCTGTTCATGTTGTGTGCCATCCGTGCTATTCATAAGGGGATTGGAGTTTAACTTGTAGTATTAAAAGCGAGTGGTTTATATTTATTTGCAGTAGCTTTAGTTTAATTCCTTGTAATAAATAATAATTCTTGTTCAGTGCAGATATCCAGATAAATTTGGGAACTGTGTATATTTAAAAGAAACGTTTAACTTTTTCTATGACTCCAAAAATAGACAGGTTGATTTGAAGGCACACTAACTTGGTGAGTCAAAATACTATCCTGTTTTAAGTGCATAATTTGGCAGTGTGTGACGATTGTGGATTTTCTTGTTGGGGGGACAAAAACAGTAGTTTGAACAATATTGCTTGTTAGGTATCTGCAATTGTCATTGAACTTGTAATGTGAAGGGTGGAATTTCAGTTGAACCTGGAAGATTCTGGTGATGAATTTTAAGAGGACTAAAATTGGTGGAATGTGTGGAGTAGATGAAAATTGTCACGGCGCAAGTATGAAATAATGCATTTGGATAGGAAGAACAAGAAATGGCAATTATTTCAAATATATATAATATAATTCATAATGCTTTCAAGAGTAGAAGAACCAGGAGATTTATATCCATAAATCGTTGAAGATGGCAGGGCAGATTGAAAAAGAGATATTTTAAAAAAATAAAACACATGGGATTATTTCTTTATAAATACAAGCATAGAGTACAACTGTTGCGTCTATGAACATTTTTACTAAAAGTTGTTTGGCCCATACTGGAAAATTGCATCAATTTTTGGACACAGGAAGTGAGGGAATTCAGTTATATGAATAGAATGTTATGTGAAATTTTCTTTAATTTGGAGAAGAGAAATTGAGCAACTCAAATTGTAACTGTTGTGAGGAGACTGAGCAGAGCAAATGAAGAGAAACAGTTCCCATTAGAATCAATGAGAATCATAAGCTATCGAGTGAAGGTGAAAAATGAGAGGTGAAAGTGACAAGAGGACTAACTTCTTCAAGTAACAAGTAGTTAAGATCTTGGAAGAATTACCTGAGTGTGTGGTTGAGACAGATGAAATTATGGCTTTCAAAATCGAAATGAATAATTAGCTGAAGATAAAACTTTGCAGGGCATCCTGACCTGGATGGAGGTGTGGGGATAGCTGAATTTCTTTTGCAGAAAACTTGTACAGGCACATGTTACCCTGTTCTGTCCTGCAGCCATTCTAATATGTCTGCAGGAGAAACCGGAGATCATTACACCTTCATAAAGTCACCATAGTCCAGCAGGAACATGGGATGTTTTCTCAGTGTGTGTGCCCAGTTGGCTAAACTACTATTTGGAAATACTTGACAAGACACAAATGTAAATTAAAGAATATGAAAGCACTACCAGCTTTGAGTCAAGGATGAAATTACATTAACATCTTTTACAAAGAAGGACCACGCTTCTTAAATCACGAATACATCATTTCATGAGCACGGGTGTGGTCGTGGGTAATGTAGTAAGTAGGTCTTCAGTAAACAGAACGAAGAGGAAGTTAGGCCTAGAAAATGATAAAGCATTTCTTTGGTAAGATGTAAGTTTGCAATTTACTGATACTGCTAGCGTTGTAGATGAGGAATATAAATCCATTGTTAAACATACCACATCTCAATGTGACATGCACATCAAATAGTGGAAGGTACCACCGTGCCTGGTTTCAAGTGTTCCTTTAACTCAAATGTAATGAAGTTGTGGGTATGAACTGAACAGAATGGGACAGGATCAAAAATTTTTATTGATCACATCTTATAGATGTTGCCACTGGATTCAGCCTGGTAGATAGGGTTATGGAAATGGCACTGGCTTGGGAAAGCCAACAAACTTGCCAACAGATAATGGAAGGGAGTTTGCAAATTACGGGTTTAGGGGCATATATATAAACTTAAATGTACTTACGAATACTACAGAATCATTAAGCAGCGATTTTTATTTTGTGAAAAAGATCATGGTTGTTGATTTAAGTTATCATACAACATACTGGCAAATCAGCCAAATTGCAGATTGCTCGGAGCTCTCGTACGGGCAGTACATGCCAAAAACCTTTGCACATGGTTGGCATTTTCCATACATGCCAATTAATAATGCAACTGTAATCCAAAATTGCCTTCCATATTATGTGATTATCCTCACTCTAGAGTATACAACTATTAACTCCACTTTCTCCATTCTGTATGCTGGCAGGAAAGGGGTGAGGAAGAAGTCAGACAACATTAAGACATTGCACAAGACTTGTGATGAAATGGGAGTAAGGAATGGAGAGGCCTGTAAAAATTTGCTGAACGTGGTAATATTACAAAAGAATCGGACTGTAAAATCACATTCCTTACAAGTAATAGGAATGCATTGTGAATTTTCAACTACTGAGAATGTTGGAAAAGTCATGCAGTGTTTTATTGGTGCTATGATGGGAAAAGAAAACTATTGGGCATCATTATAATGGGCGTGGACAGTTTTATATTTGGCACAAATGAGTTTTAAAAGAATGTTGCCTACTGAATTAGGAAGGAATTTAAAATTTGTATTCCAACTTCTAGTGCTTTTTGAGTTGGTAGATTTGCAAGTAAAGCAGGGTGAGTCAGATTTTACTTTGGTTTTAAGATTAAAAATGGTTTGTTTTTAATTGGTTAGGAAAAGATGAGAACAGGCTGGACTTTGTTTTGAACACTGAAACACAATTTAACGGTTGTGGAAGACAGACCAACTCCAGTTGCTTGTTTTGGTAAATGTAATGGACAATATAACATAGTCAACTGTCAAAGACAGAAAGACCAAGAAAGAGGAGGGCAAGTTTACCTTTGTTGTGCCTCATTGGATGTCACTTGTGACTTTTGTAAGAGTTATTTTTTTGTACATTTAATGGTGGAAACTTGATCAGAGGAATTCACATCAATAGTTTCAATAATTTTGGGAAATTCTGGAGTTGACAGTCTGTTTGAGAAGTTCAGGATGGGGGGTGATCAATGCTTAGGAAGTAAATAGAAATTATTTTAGCAGCAGGTAGCAATAGAGATGGCTGGTGGGCGTTGGTAGGTGTTAGAGGAGGGAAGATTCTGGAAGGATAAGGGGGAAGGGTTCACTTGATTATCCCTACCCCTTTCGATCAAGGTCTGTTGCCTTATCACTTCCCCTATTGTGCGCACACTCACTCACTCACTCAAATGCTATTGCATTTGTGCCCTATTTGGGCGGCACAGTGGCTCAGTGGTTAGCACTGCAGCCTCATAGCACCAAGTACCCAGGTTCGATTCCAGCCTCAGGTAACTGTCTGTGTGGAGCTTGCACATTCTCCCCGTGTCTGTGTGGGTTTCCTCCGGGTGCTCCGGTTTCCTCCCACAGTCCAAAGATGTGCTGACTAGGTGGATTGGCCATGCTAAATTGCCCATTGTGTTCAGGGGTGTGTGTGGGTTATAGGGGGATGGGTCTGGGTGGGATGCTGCAAGGAGTCGTGTAGACTTGTTGGGCTGAAGGGCCTGTTTCCACACTGTAGGGAATCTAATCTAATCTAGAATCTGAACATATTATTTTGGAAGGATCTTTGATTTGCAACCTGTTTGGACCTGGCAGTTTTGTGCATAGGTGATTGGGTAAGAGCAGGATGAGAAGTTATTGTAGTGTCGACGGTATGTTTGATTGTGTTGGTGACTCGGGACACATGGCAAAACAGCAAGGGGTATTGGCAGTCTGAGTTGGAGGGAATCACGTGTGTATTAAATGTGCACAAGAATCAAAGGCCTTTGCTGAGGAGAGGAGCAATCTGAGTTGTTGCTGTGAAAATACAAGATAAAGGATATCCTGGCAGCAAACCTACGACACTGGTCCACCACCTCAACAATTACAGGACTGTTCCATAAAATCTGGGGTTGGGGCTAGGCAGTTTTGGGGTGAGATGTGATGGATGTAGAGTTAGAAGTTAATTTCGTAGTAAGTTGTACTTTTTTTTTGGCTCATTCTTCTAAGCTGCCTATATCTGTTGGTGTCTTTTATAGCCCTTTACTGTGTCTGAGACTTCGATTTTGTTACACGCGAATTTGTTCTCAATGCCTGAGATTAAATAGGCATTTGCCAGAAGATTCATACTCATTCTTGACTAAAACACTAGTATCCCTTCTTCAATTCATGCAACTCCCCCTGTTTACGATGTTTGCTGACCTGTGATTTTTGCATCCATTGTAGGATATCTTTCATGAGGTGCATCCCTTTTCCTTAAGAAATAAGCCGTGCTGTGAGAAATTAGAAATCATATTTTCATTTGAATTGCCAAATAGATGACTTCAAATTTAAAACTGAAACCTCTAAATTTGTCATAATTGTCTAAATCTGTGTTGCAGGACACAACTTGTATTATTAGTCCATGGGCTTTCTCTTAACTGAAATTTCTTCATCTCTGGCATGTGTGTGGTAGAGAAAAGTCTTGATCTTTCAGTATTTGCCATCTTGCGAGACTTCAGATCTTTAGTTGCCTATGTTCATATGCATTTTGACAAAACTTTGTTTATTTTTAGGTAAACTTGAACTGAAAATACCATGGAAGAATCTGTATGGACAAGCAGTGGAAGCGACATTGGATGGAATCTATATGCTTATTGTTCCATGTGCCAGTAAGCAAAAACATAATTTTGTAGTAGTTTTAGTTGCTGACAGAAAGTGGAGTCTGACTAGACTGTACTGATCTAATGTGTACTTGCAAAATCCAAATTGAAATGTGCACTATCAGATGTGATTCCATGATTGGGCAGCACCTGCGGTGCAATCCTATGTGTGCACATTGTTGTACTGACAACCAGTTGATAAAAGATGTGTCAAGCTCAACATGTTCACAGTCTTGCTGGAAACAACATGCATTCGTAGAGAGAGTACAACTCTGCAAAGAGAAAAGCATGTTGGAAATGAGCACTTCTTCTTTTGGGATGACCTGGAGCCCATAGTTTCCAATGGTATTGCTCCATGACAGTGTTCCTCAATCAGTCAATACTTGGTAATCGGTATGCACCTATTTCTTTGATCCACATTCTTGTGATCATTTTAAATTTAGAATTCTTATCCTGTTGAGTGCAAAACAAAAAGCTTTGGAAACATCTCTATTTTAAGGAATGTTCAAGTTTGTTTTTCTTCAGTCAGTGTATATTTGTGTAACAGAATGACAATTTTGAAATATTTTATCGAGAATTATTTGGCAACATAATGTCCTTTAAGTGAGAAGGGGAAGGTGAAATTTATACACTTGGAACTTCTTTGGTAAATTTATTCACCTGATGTTTTACAACAATTTATGAACCAATTCATTTTTGCCAATTATTCAATTGTAGCATTCTTGAGCATCTAGCTTTGAACTTAAATATAAACACATTCCACGTAGCCATCAGTGAACATGTTGCATGTGCTACTGCTTTGCCTGTGTAAACTTCCAGAATATTAGGAACAAAAACAAAGTTGCTGGAAAAGCTCAGCAGATCCGGCAACATCTGTGAAGGAGAAAACAGAGTTAACATTTCGGGTCCGTTGACCCTTCCTCAGAACGTTCTGAAGAAGAGTCAGCGGACCTGAAATGTTAACTCTGTTTTCTCCTTCACAGGTGCTGCCGGATCTGCTGAGCTTTTCCAGCAACTTTGTTTTTGTTCCTGATTTACAGCATCTGCAGTTGTTTTTGTTTTCATTCCAGAATATTGGGTTGCTGAAGATGTTTTTTATAAGTTCTGGAGTTGTTGCGTTTGGTTTTCTCATCAAATTCCAAACTTTGTTCAAACCGTTATGTGATGTTGCATTAAAACTTTAATATGCTGTCCCCTTAATGCATTAACTCAGTACCACTTTCTCGAGGGCAGGTAGGGATGGACATGAAATTGAGGCCTTGTCAATGATGCTTATGCTCCATGAATAGAATAAAACTAGTTTTATGATAAGATGGATGCATGGAAGTGTTTTACCTCATTTTGATCTACCACTGTGAATTCTCCACAGAAATTGTCAACCCAATAAAGAAGGTAGCCCGTCTATCAAATTGGGTGTTCCAAGAATAAGACTTGTTAAAAATTTTAAGATTCATTCATATTGGACTGTAAATTGGAAGAGAAATTCTTCAAAATTTATGTTTAGTGAGTTTATAGTTTATTTTAAATTGTTACAGGGTTTAACAACTTAAAATAATTGAAAAGTGTTTCATTTTACAGCTGTCAGCAAATAAATGTTAACATATTTGAGTATTCAAATTTTTTACCGATAAACCTTGTTAAGTAATCACCTGAAGTTGGTAGCACCTAATGATTGCACCCTCTCTTTCTAACTTTTTAATTGGGTTTCTCCTTCATGCCTGCAATGCTTTTTTTGTTGCTACGAAGTTTCTGTCCTGGGTACATTGTTTGGAAGGATGTGAATGCTTTGGAGAAGACGCACAAGAGGTTTATAAGAATGATTCCTGGGTGTGAACTTCTGCTGTAAGATAGATTGGAGAAGATGGGAGTTAGCCTTGTCCTGAGAGAAAATAAAGAGGAAAGTGGGATAGAAATGTTCAAAATCTTGAAAAGTTTGCCAGATAGACTGGGAGAATCAGTTCCTGCACCTAGACTATTCAAGAGTTAGAAGACACAGATTATGCACAAATCATATAACTGTGAAAAGAGAAGAAAGTCTTTAGAGCGACAGGCTAGGGTTTGGACTGCATTGCCTGGAAGTGTGGCAGAGGCAGGTTCAATTGAAACATTTTAAATGGTTACTGGATGATGGAAATAATGTGTAGGGTCACAGGGAAAGAGAAGGAAGAGGAAATCTTATGATGCTCAAAGAGCTGGTGCAGATATAATGGGCTGAATGGCCACTATCTGCATTACAATGATTCTGATTCTGATTCTGATTCTGATTCTGTGTTCAGTGACTTGTAGACCTGTTCCTGTAAAAGGGACATGTTAACATTCCATGTTGTCTTGTTGAACTTATAATCTCAATATCCAGTTGTGGTCAGTATCCTATGCTTAATTTGATTGACCAGGTCTGGGTTGATATATGTTCTGTTTTCAGCAAGGTTAAAGGATAAATGTTTGCAGTGTTGTGGAGATTCGGAGTATCATGCAAATCTGCAGTGTGAGCAATAATACTGCTGGCATCCATATACGCAGGCTGTGTATTCTATGGTGATCACTGTGGCTATGATTGAAGCAATTTGAGTGTACTGTTTTCAATCTGAGTATATTTAATACTCCCATGAAAAGGCAGGTGGGAGTAAAACCAGATTCGGTGGTGTCCAAGAGGGTAGGTGTCAGATCTGATGGTGAAGGAGGGTGAAGGCTAATGGAGGCCCCGATTAGAAACATCAACTCTATTTCTTGTCATAAATGCCAAGTATTTTCAATATCTACAGCATATTATTTTTGCTGAAAAGCAACTGTTCGATATATTTGTCTTGTCGTCATGGCAAAAGCAAGAATACCAAATTTCTTGCGCTCTCTCTCTCGCATGCATGTGCACACACAACAATTATACAACACAAGTGAAGAATGCTGTCCGGTTAGCATATCACCTGATTTTCATTAGCGGTACTTTGGACGAAAGTGAAGAATGATGGGATCCTTGAGCTCCCTGGTAATTCGAAAAGTGCAAGTGTTCAACTAACTTTTTTTTTGACGGAAGGGCTCCCGAACTTGAATGTAAAGCACTTCTAATCCCCCACTTGCCCCCACTGCTTGTGTACCTGTCCCCAAGTGCACTCACCCCCATACACAATCATTCACATGTAATTTATGTTTTAGGTATCAAATATGATGCTGAAAAAGAGGAATTGCAACTTCAAGAAATCAAGCAGCGAGAATTACAAAGAATTGAAGAAGCTAAGCAAAAGGTTGCTGACAAAGGTACTTTGCACAGATGTCTTTGTAGCTTTCTTTCATTAGTGCAATATATTTAATTCCTAATCAACTTTTGTTTAATTGGCTTTTCCCAATATTACCTCAATCATTTGAGCTGTATATGTAGACGTTCTGCAATATTTGAATTCAGGGTACCCGTACTCTGTCCACTCCATTGCTTTGATTAACTTTTGCATTTTCTTGTTTTAAGATTTCTGGCATATACATTGTCACTTTATAAAAAAATGTTAAATTAGCAGTTTTTGATGAACTGTTTTAAATAGTGTGCCACTTCTGGATTGCAGTGAATTTTCTCTTCCATTGCATTGAATAATCTAAAGTAGCAGGAGCAGTTTTATGGAGGTGACTTGTCATAGGCTGGGGACTTGACAAAAGACCTCTCTCCTGGAAGATCCATGAACTATATTCCTATCTGACAATTAATCAGCCATTAGCATCTTAATCTAAAAGTCTTATCTGCCTTCAAACCCACCGCAGGGGGTGCATAAAATATCATTCTGAATCATTTGAATGTTTCCTCACGAAGTGAATATCACCCAATAAGGCAACCATTCAAAAATTCTGCCCCACATGTTGCCTACAGCATCTTATTTTTGTTGCCTACAGCATCTTACTTTTGTTGTGGTCTTTAATTTATGTCCTGCCATTGATCTGACTGATATCAGTTCACTGTAATACAAAGTAAATCTTCACTTGAAGCTATATTCTTAAAAATTGTCATTTCACATGCAATGTCTTCAAACAAATTACACTTTCTCTTAAAACCAAATTAAAAGCTAGAGTTAGGTCTTTAGTGTTTTCCTCATCAGAGGGGGAAAAAAAAGCCCTGCCAATTGCGGAGTTCTAATTTTCGTAAATGAAATAAGTTTTAAAATAAAATCACAGAACTATAAAGAAAATATGGGAGCATTTTACTTGTGTAGAAGTGGGAGAGACATAATCTGTGAGGAGCAGCCTTTGAATCAAGTATTCTGCTTTTTAATGTTGCTCCTCCAATTCTACCAATCAGGAGTCCCTTCTCTGCCAGTCATGGTAAAGGGAGGAGATGTATGCTTGGATGAGTTTGGAGTTAATCTGGCTGATCCAAGGGTCACCAGGCAGCAGAGGTGCAAGAGGTTGGAGCAATGACCTGGCCTGGGACAGGAGAAGCTGAGTATGGTACAGGCAGGAGATGGTTGATGGTCCTGCAGAATGTCAGGTCCATTGTTCACTCATTCATTGATTAGGTGTAGTAGGAAAGGGAGGTTGAACCGTCTAATGATTAAAATTGAAAGACAAGTCCCCAAATTGCTATGGCTATAGTAGACGTCTCCTTCTAATTAAACCTGAAACACCTAGAGAAGCTCACCTCGCCTCATCCAATGTGTTAAGGAGGAGTGGTTAAATGAAAGAAAATCCATGATATTCACTTTATAAGCAACAAGTAACTATTTGTTTAATCCTAACAGTGAACGAATTAACAGAACTACTAACAAATCAAACAATTCCTCCTTGACTGCTAACTATTCCCAAACAGAATAAAATTCTAGTGTTATGTTTTTGCAATAAACACAAGTCCTACTTGTATAAAATGAAGTAATAAGAAAATTAAATAAAATCTTACACCCCGTATAGACTTTGAGAGTTTATCTTCTGGAATGTTCTGCCTTCTCTAATGTCTCTAGTCGTAAACGCCTTTCTTCTGCTGATCTTTCTGTCAGGGATGTTTCTATGTGAATTCTTGTGCGAGGACTTTTAGCTAGAAGTGCCGTGTTACCTTTATGAATAGATGGTGCTTCTCAGACAGCTTAGATTCCTGTGGGAGCCAGATATTCACTGTTCACATGGCAGTTTGCACTGTCACTGAGTTTTCAAGGACCGTTTCAAAAACCCTCTTATATATCCCCAATGACTTGTAGGATAGTATGAGGTTGTCAAACCATCAGATTTAAATTAAGTTGGTTTTCAAACCCCAAGTGCTTGGTTTAAATTAATTGGCAGATCTTCAAGCTAGTTGCCAAAATCAAAACAAGCCTAAGATTTCCAGTGTTTCAGCCAATTGACACGTTTCAATTTCAGAACTGTCCGTACCTCTTCAGCTGCTTACATTTAATTTAAAGGCACATTTTCGTTTAAATTTCCAAGCCTAGAATAGCACATTCCATCTTAAAGGGACTATGCACTCTTCTATCCCCCCCCCCCCCCCCCCCATTTTTAAAAAACAGATCCTAACTTGCCTTCCAATTCAGGAGTACTCTACACAACTTCACAACAGGTGGATGCCACAATGTGCATATACCGTGTAACTTTATCCATCCCTGACTGTTTGTTTGAATATTACAAGTCATTATAATATCAATGTGCTGAAAGCAGGGGACACAACAGAACATGAGAGAAAGGGATGCACATTCTTGGGCCTTAAACACTTGTGTAAGGAGGTGCCGAATACAGAGAGATGGATCAGAGATAATGGGAACTGCAGAAGCCGGAGAATCCGAGATAACAAAGTGTGAAGCTGGATGAACACAGCAGGCCAAGCAGCATCTTAGGAGCACAAAAGCTGACGTTTCGGGCCTAGCCCCTTCATCAGAGAGCTCTCTTATGAAGGGTCTAGGCCCGAAACGTCAGCTTTTGTGCTCCTAAGATGCTGCTTGGCCTGCTGTGTTCATCGAGCATCACAGAGAGATGGATAGTCTGCAGATTATTAACAACATGGCTGTTGATACCTTGCTTTCATTTTTTAGAGGTTTTCATTAATTATATTTTTCCTAGTTACTGAAATAATTCATGAAGAAGCAGGATTTAATATTGCATCATTTTACATTGGCCACACAATTAACTATTTATTTTGAATGCATGAAACTAAATCTGGTGACTGGAAGGACATGTAATTGGCAACTTTCTCCAGTTAGTTGTGCCCACAAATGAATTTTTACAGACATTTTGGGGATGACTTCACCTGCTGTTCTGTGTATTTTGCACATTGTCAAATGGGAGATTGATGTACAATAAATAGACTAAAAACATCTAGATTCCAAATTAAAAGATAGAACCCATTTGTGGAAACATTCTTTTTATATTTGTGAAATCTTAACTACCTAAAGGGGGGATAAAAGCCCTAAAAATTCATGAAACAGGCAATATTATTGTTGTCACTGTTATCTAATAAGGGTAAACGGGAATGAAAAAGTCCCTTAAAACAAAGTTGCTCCCAAAAGTTGAAACATAACTCTTGAATCTCATGAGCCCTTAAGAAAATAACATTTTGATACTTACCACAGGCTTTGACTATTGAAGCTCTCCTCTTACATCTTGTCACTCACTGTACAAATTCAGGTGACGGAAGAGGTGAGCAGCAGCATTTTTTAAAAAAAACAAAAAAACAGCTGCCACTCGGCTCAGGATAGGAGTTTTGGCTCAGGATATAAGCAGGTATGAGTTGGAGAATTGGAGAGTGGGAGAATCATCAAGAATTTTGATCAGGGAAATGGTAGACATAGCAAATTGGAGGCTAGGGAGTAGACGATACTGCTTCAAATGGTGCTGATCAAACCATGTGACCTAACTCCTACTGGGACATGATTTTAAAACCAATTTCCTTCACTGGACCAAAGTACAAGCCTCATTGGTCAGTTTATGTTTTAAAAAAAAATGTTAAATGGAGCCTTGTTGTACTGGGGATTCAGTCTGTAGCATTTCTGCTTTGTGTGGATCATTACCACAACACACGTATCATTTAGCCATTGTGAAATCAGAGGATTTCTAAAAAAACTTACGATTTTTACAGGCACATGGTGCTTCCTTGATGCTGAAATGCTTTGGTACTTTATGAACCAAATCTCATGGGAATCGAAAAACAATCCCTTATAAATGAGAGTATATTCTGATATCTAGCTCTGTAACACAAGCCATTTGAAGAAAAGATTAATGTTTATAAAAAAGCAACTAGTTATGTTTAGAATGCATTAAGTGCTAGAATATCTTTTTAAGTTGTGCTTAAATTTTGTATTGCATTTTAACAAATTTGTAAATCTTAGGTTGTTTTACTTGCATGCTGGTGTAAACATTGACTGGAGCTGTATTAACTGAGGTAATTTGCTAGAGAAATGAAATCTGATCTGCATTTTGGATATGTATTGTGACATGAAACGTTGCTTGCCACATAATAGAAAGTAGTAAATGTTTTAGTGGGTTTTTCATGGTGATTGATGGATTTCCTTGCTGCCAGCAAATACGCAGAAAATTTCAAGTTTTTTGTTTCAATATATACTGAGGGGGGGGAAAATATGAAATGCAATCATCTCGTAACTATTATTATTAAAATTGTTCTCTTTTACAGAAAATCCAAAGGAAGGGAAGCAAGATACTTTCCTTGAAAAGTTAATTACACAGGTTATTAAGAATTTACAGGTTAAAATTACGAATGTCCACATCCGTTATGAAGATGATGTGAGTATTTAGTTCATTTATTTAAACACTGAGCTTGAAAGATGATATTTGTTTTTATTTGTTCCTGTTAAAACCATGTGAATATACTTGACAAATTTAATTGCACAAAAGAAATTTTGTCTCTGTGTTAAGATCACCATGTCTTTTCAGTAATATACTTGTTGTGAATTAATTAGTTACAGCAGTGGAGAACTGCCAGAGTCCTTTAGTTTTCCTTGTTGCCTCCCCCGCAGGACATCAATTTTACTGAGATCAAAGCCTCCACAGCAGATCTAAACCTGCAAGTATTGGTAATACATGGCCTGTGCAGCTGTGCTCACTGAGTGTTTTCTGCTAGGCAAAACATTTTGGTAACTGATACTCATAGTTCTGAACCTGAAATTAGCTGTTTCTTCTGTGCTGTAAGGAGTTTCTCTTTGTGCTATTGCAATCGCTAGAAATTCCGAGATGTGGTGTTTGAGAATTCTTTGAGTCTGAGCCAAGAAGTGTGAAACAGATTTAAATCATGTACAGCAAGTTAAATAGGATGGAGGGAAAATGAAATGGGATTGAGGAAAACAGGAGACAGAAGAATAGTGTTAAGTTTTTTTTTATAATCTTTATGAAGGAATGAGATTCCATACTTGACAAAATAATGAAGTTTACAGGGCCATGTCGATGTTTACCTACTCTGGTTGCAACGGTCATACTGTTGTGGGCAAGTGCTCCAAGTTCACACCATTGCGTGATACCAGGACTGGTAGAAGGAGATGTCTCAACAGCTCAACAACCAGCTTTGTTTAATTTCACTTGCATATGGCATAGTTTGCTGTACAATTTACATAAGCCTCATCATTATAATTTCCAGGCCAAGAACTACTCATTGGTCATAATTTTCATAAGGGTGAGACTTGATGTGTTACTCGGTTTTAGTTTGTCACCATGGGCTGGAGTTTCCTATTCAAAATTTGAAGATAGGATGATGGGTTCTCTGCTGAATGAGAAATTGAGGTTTCAGTTAGTGGCACCACTGCTTTCTGTGTGAACATCCCTGATAGAAAGGGGCTGGCTTTGGGATGTCTCCTCCTTCCTTTTTCCTACTTCTGCCTCTTAACTGGTCACTGGTGCAAGGCTGCACCAGATCACCACAAATCTTGATGTCTGCTCGGTCACGCATTGTTGTACTCCTTGGAAGTCGGTAGTCCAGATGAAGTGATGACGACTTAACACACTACTAATATACTTTGTGATGTTTTGTGTAGCAGCATGTGCTTAATTGTATTTGGGCAGATCATGTGAATGGGCTGCACATTGGAGTCACCAGATATTTGGCCAACAGCATTTGATTTGATTTGTATGATTTATTGTAGTCACATGCACCTAAATACAGTGAAAGGCTTTGTTTGCAATTAGTACAAGCAGATCATTGTAAGCAAGAGCATAGGGTGCTTAGATAGAGTGAGGCATACAGGTTACACTGTACAGGAGGTACATGAAGCAAGATCAACATTATTTGAAGTTAGGGAGGTCCACTCAACTAGTCTAAAACTTACAGGGAAGAAGTTGTTCTTGAGCCTGCTGATGCATGTGTTCAAGCTTCTGTATCTTCTCCCTGATGGAAGAAGTTGTTGGAGAGCAATGCCCAGGTGGGAGAGTCTTTGGCAGTCTTTCCATGGTAACAAGAAGTGTAAATGGATTAAAGGCTGGGTTCTGTGATGGTCTGGGCTGTGTGTATAACCTTCTGTATTTGCTTATGGTCCTGGGCAGAGCAGTTACTGTAGCAGGCCATTATGTACCCGATAGAATGCTATCGATGGTGCATCTGCTGAAGTTGCCATCCTTTTTGCTGTAATGCAGCTGAAGCAGCAGACTTGCATGATGCCTCATGGGGAGAGTGTGCTGGAAATCAAGCCCTGCTACTTATTCCTGGAATTGTCAGAAAAGTTGAATAAAAATGATCAAAATATTCAAAGTCCCTGTAGTTTTCAAACTTATCTGATGTGTAATAACAGAGAAAATAGACCGGGTTTTTGAATTTAATGAGTTACTTTTTCTTATAAATAGCTGTTTATCTGCAATTAGAATCTATGAGCTGTTGATTTGTTTCAACACCCACTAACCATTGTACATGCCCCACACATGCCTGCTGCCTGCCCACGCCCTGCTGTCCACACGCCCACCCCCACTACCCTCATGCCTCTCTCACACCTGAACCCCTGCCACCCACACGCCTCTCGTATTCCTCGCATACGCCGCATACACACTCTTGCACTATCTGAATGGCGATAGATATCGTTGGGGACGTGCAAGAGATGTGGGTGTCTTTGTACACATATTGATGAAAGTTGGTATGCAAATGCAGCAGGCATTGAATGAGACAAACAGTATGGTGGCTTTCATAGCAAGAGGTTTGGAGTACAGGAGCAGAGATGTTTTGCTGTAATTGCACATGATCTTGGTGAGACTAAACGTGGAATATTCTGATCTTCCCATCTCCTTTATCTGCGAAAGTATGTTATGGCTATGGAGACAATGCAGCGAAGGTTTACCAGACTGATGTATGAAGAGAGACTGGATTGCTTAAGACCATATTCGCTAGTGTTTAGAAGAATGAGGGTGAATCTCCTAGAAACACAGACAATTCTAACAGAAATGGATAGATTAAAGGCATGTAAGGTGTTCCTGATGACCAGGGAATCCAGAACTAGTGGCCCCGGTCCAAGGACATGTGGTAGGCTGTTTAGTACGGTGATGAGGAGAAATTTCATTACTGAGTGGTGAGTCTGTAGAATTCTGTCACAGGAAACTTGAGACCAAAATATTGAAGATTTTCAAAAAGGAGATGGTTATACTTCTTAAGGTTAAACACCTCAAGTAGTATTGGGAGAAAAATGGGAAAGGATACTAAGTTGGATAACCGTTGCTTTGATTTGCTGAGCTGGCTCTCAGGGCTGAATGGCCTATTCCTGCACCTATTTTCTGTGTATCTGTGCATCTGTAGGGGGAGAAAAATTGGGTAAGCAGTTCAATGGCTTCAGTTCAGAGTTTGCTGAGATGATCGTTTTGCTTGCCAGGGTTTTCTGATCTTCAGTCTCTTTCCTCCAAGTTCCTTTTACTTCTTGGGAGGCTCAGGTGATTTAGTATGTTATAAACTGCAAAGTTTTTTGGTTGCTGGTTAACTAAAAAGCTGAGTGGTGGTGAGATCAAGTAAATTGGCTTTCTTCAGGCTTTTAAGTATTTTACTAGAGAAGAAGATATATTGCCGACACATTTTCAAAAGTCTTCAGTGTTGCAAGTATTATTTCACCCAGAAGCTGTACACCACCGACGTGGGATCCAGATTCTTGCCGTTCCTCCTTGTCTCTAATAAGAGAGAAAACTAATATATTAGCTCTCGGAGTAGAGTTTGTAACAGATTGTAAGCAACAAAACACGGTTAACCGTGACAGATTGCAATCTTTCTTTCACTAGAGGAAGCCGATTTGCAATAAACTTACGCAATAAACCTTTGAAATTTTTTTTATTGCAACAGCTCCTGGTTTGTGTGCTTTGACATTCTCTGAAGTGATAGATCCCAGTGGTGAAAGGCAGATAAGTTTCCCATTGTTCTACGCTGATTTCCGTAATCATCATGTGCAGCTATATGCCTTCTGCAAGCTTCTTCCAACTTCCTTATTAATCTCCCTGCTGCTTGGTGTCACAAACCAAATTTATATTTTTCTGTCTATCAGTATTACTGTTGATTAAGCACAAGTGAGCTGCAACTTTGAACAGCTGCAGTATGTATGGTAAAGGTTGAATGGTTTTGGATTTTGACCCAGTGCTAGTGAAGATTTCAGGATGGTTTGTGACTTGAGGTGGTGGTGCGCAAGTGATCTTTGTCCTAGATGATGGTGTTTGCCAGTTTGAGAGATATTGAAGTATTGACAAGTTTCACAATGTATCTCGTAAGTGATGCAAACTTGTAACCCAGGTTTGCAGTGGTGTAATTCATGAAATGTTTGTAAGTGATCAGTGGGGCACCAGTTGAAAAGACTGCTTTGTTGAACCTCTAATGATGTTTGAGTGGCACCTGGCCAGACAAGTGAGAGTAGTTGTCATGCCTCTTTTGACTTGTGCCTCTTAGCTAGTACATTGGCTTTTAGGACACTGGAGACATTTCATTTGCTGCAGAATTCTTAATCTATGACCTGCTAAAATAAAACAAAGTCCCAGAAATGCTCAGTAGGTCAGGCAATATCCAGTGGGAAAAAAAGAGCATTAACGTTTTGAGGTAAAGTTGCACGTGGAGCATGCAGAGTCTCTATTTGAATATTCATTTTTTTTCTGCACAGTTGTTTTCTAACCTACTGAAACTCTGCAGTATTGTCTGTGTTATTTTGCATTTCTACCATCTGAATATTTTGTTTTGTATCTCTGATCTACTTTTGTATCCACAGCACTTGTGGCTGATCCAGTTCAGTTTCTGGTCACTGGTAATACATTAGAATGTTGATGGTGAGGGATTGACAGATGATAATACTGTTAAAGATAAAGGTGGAACTGTGAGGTTTTTTCAGTTGAAGATGCTGAGTGCTTGTTTGGGGAGAAAATGTTACTGCCATGTCAACCTAATATTTTCTCCAGGTCTCGGTGAATATGAGGATGTACTTTTTAATTACTGGCAGAGTTGCAGTGCTGCTGAACTCTGTGCCATTTTAGCAAACATCCCCATCTCTAAATTTAATGGTGAAGGGGATGGTCAGTGACAGAGCAGAAGGTGGTTGGACTCGATACTGCTCTGGGGAACTTCCACATTGAAATCCTGTGCCCAAGATTGACTTGGAGCATAGCATGTCTCCAAACAATTCTTTTCAGGTTCAGGTAAGAAGGCTCAACCACGGCAATTTGCTTAAATATGAGTGTTTATTAAGTAATAATAAATGAATATAGAGAAAAGGAAAAAAACAGTCTCGTGCCCTTCTAGAAAAAGCAACAAGTCCCATGCCCACCTGCCTGTTGGGGGCCCTCTAGACCAGCCGTTGGTCTTAAGTTCGTTCCTGACATTGTTCACAATTCCGAGCCGAAGTTAAGTCCAGTGATTTGGAACAAAACTCAGTCTTCTCTTTTGCAATGGAGCAAACAGACAGCACAAAAAACAGAAGATACAAAAGACAAAACACAAATACAGAAAACAAATTGCAGGTGCTGTCTTTGACTGTAAAGGAATGTTAACAAGACTCCTCTAAGGTCATATAAGTTGTTGAGTATTGTCAACAATTTTAGCCATTCAGTCCATCCCATACAATCTATCTTCTCATGCAGCTATCGAATATCATCATTAACTTTTAGCTCTTCAGCCCATCCTATACAAAGGTGACCGTACGACAGTCAGTCATCTTCCTTTTATGCTAGCTATGTCCACGGCCATTGAAGTATCTTCAATCCCTTCTGCCATTCAACCAATCCACATGCAGACAAAAGCTGCCGTTCTAACAAAGGTCGTCACTCTCACCCTTTTCAAATTCTAGAATTGAGCCCTTTTTTCCTCGTTTGACCTAGGTTGTTGGATTGGAACCAAAACTCTGCAGTTGATAAGTGCTGCTTGATAGCCAGTGATGCTTTCCATTGAATATAAAAACTTTGAATATTGATCATTAGCTGATGGTGCAGAAATGGCTGGATTCAGTTGTCCTTTTTATTTTCTAACCCTTTGCTGCATTTTAAATGGAATGAATATTACATGCATCTGTAAGAGAAACTGTGTGTTTTGTGTGGGAGTTCTGAATTTATTAGTGAGAAGTTTAGCGTCAGCTACAATGCCCCTGTAGCCTTGTGCAATTTTAAATAATTGTAGTACACTGCAAACACTTGCAGAATTATAGCAAAGACAGAAAAAAAATCAATTTGCAGCTTAAATGTAAGCTTTTGATAATCTCTTTAAATAACAATGATGGGGATTCTGTCCTGCTGCCAAATGTGAATTCAACTCTGAAGTTGAGCGTGTTGTTGGAGGGTTGAGACCAAAGCTGGCATTACTGGCATCAAATTTGTTGATGTGATTTGTTTGCTCTGCGTACTTCCAGATTGTCACTGAATATCTAAGATGCTTTCCCTGACATGATGTATGTACAGCTTTCTACTTTTGGAACTCCAAGATCAGCCAAAAATAGATCAGCTGTGATTTTGTAAAATATTAACACGGGCCTGAGTGGCCCATTCTTGCTCCTGTTTCTCATGTTCAATGATCACATCTGTTTTTGCGCATTGAAGTCTTGCCCATTGTCTCTTCCAAATCTGATTTTTTTTGTTTGTTAATGTAGTTCACAGTTCATCTAAAGAGCACTATTGTTCCTTTCAACTTTAAGTGATAATCATCATAACTATAATCTGGTTTTGAATAGCTTTTTTCTCATTGTGAATTATTTTCATAATTCTATTCTTATTTGCAGATCACAAATCAAAACTCTCCATTGTCATTTGGAATTTCACTTGAGAACTTGAGTCTTGAGGTAATGTAGATTTTTTAAGCCTTTTAATTCCTTCATTAGTCAGATCTTTATGGCTCTTCTGCCTGTTCAGTCAAAGATCTTGGTTTCAAAGTCCATTTGTAGATTTGAGCATTTAATCTAGCCTGGAGTTTTAAGCTTGTACTCAGGAATTCTCACTGGTAACTTTCAGAGATGATGTTAAATTGAGGTCACTGGACGTGAAACATTTTAACACTATTTTTCCCTCTGCAGATGCTACCAGACCTGTTGTTTTTCTCCAGAACTTTGTTTTTATTACAGATTTCCAGTATACACAATTCTTTGTTTTTGTTATGTTAAATTGGGGTCCGGTGTACTGTCTCATTTTGGAAGATTCCATGGACTGGAAAAGACTTTACAGTGTCCTTTTTATCCCTTTGTCAATGCCCAATAAAATCAGAAAATTCATTGATGTATTTCATCACTATCAGGGGACCTGGATGTGAACAAATTCGCTGCCATATTTTCTTTACAAGTAAGCACATTTCAAAAACACTGCATCGACTCGGACATTATTGGGCTGCCCTTAGGCTGTGAAGGTGTTGTCTAAGGCCACTCTCTTACTTGACTATTTTCCCTCCCGCCCAGTCATTGAAGTAGTTTTTACGTAATGGATGACCAAACTGTGTCCTTGTTCAAGAAATTTATTTGTGGTTTATTTCAGCTGTAACAAGTTAGAGCTCCTTATGAGAGCCATCATATTAACAGTACTTTCTGTTTCAAGTTGTTCTTGTCCAATCATCTGTCCTGATCGATCCCACTCCAGTAGATTAAGGACAGCTTATTGCGATTGACTGGACCGCACTCTTGTTAATCCAAACTGTTATGAATAATCTACTTCTCATTTCTTGCTCCTCGTTCTTGTGTACTTCATGACTGTTTTAGCCTGTCCGAAAACCAAAATTTGAAACTGGGCTATAATTTCTGGCATTTTAAAAAAACAAAACTTTCACTGGATATGGACATCACCAACTAGACCAGAGATTCTGGAAACTGCAGAAGCTGGAGAATCCAAGATAACAAAGTGTGAAGCTGGATGAACACAGCAGGCCAAGCAGCATCTTAGGAGCACAAAAGCTGATGTTTGAAATGTCAGCTTTTGTGCTCCTAGGATGCTGCTTGGCCTTGCTGTGTTCATCCACCTTCACACTTCGTTGACCAGCTAGACCAACTTTTGTCACTCATCCCTAATTCATCTTGAACATCGTGGTGAATGACAGCTTTGAACAGATGCACTCCACGTGAAATTAGACAGTTAATGTTATTAGGAAGTGTCACTGAACCCAAAATGTTAACTGATTTTTTTTTTCTTGACAGATGCTGCCAGATCTGCTGAGCTTTTCCAGAAACTTCTGTTTCTGTTAGTGTTATTAGGAATGGAATTCCAGAATACTAACCATTTTGGTAATGAAGGAACAGTACTATAGTTCCAAGTCAAGAAGATGTGTGTCTGTGAAAAAGTTGCAGGTGTTTGCCATGCACCCCCTGTTCTTATCTTTCTAGGTCAGTAGTCTCCAACATTTAAACGTGAGAGTACTTCTTGAATTTAAGTGTAACCCAAAACGTAAACCAAGAAAATGTAGAATAAATTGTCTATTTTTGGTGCCATAAAAGTCTAATCACCAAATCTGTGACATTATTGGCAGTGACTTTATATCTCGAGTTTGAGACTAATAGTTGTACACAGCCCATCAAATGGCTATCTCTGGGAAATGTGGAACTAAAGTGAGCAACACAGGATATTAGAAATGGGTACCTTCTTCTGTTGATTTCCCCAAAATCACTGACTTACCGCATAATTTTGTATAGTAATTATCTCTGAGGTGTTATGGACCAGACCAGAACCCCTCAAAATACGTTAAGAAAGTAGCTTAAACCCTAACGTTTTCTTATGTTAACGTTAAATGTAAGGTGCAATTCAATTAATCAAGCTACATGATGTTAAGCAGAACTCAATTTATTCACAAACAAACTTGCTAAAAAAGCTCAACAGGTCTGGCAGCATCTGAAGGAGAAAACTGGGTTAACGTTTCGGGTCCGGTGACTCTGTCTCAGAACCATGTTCAATCCGAAATAATCTAGGAGGAAAGAATATCGAAAAAAACATTGAGAGAGACTGTATCAGTCGGGAGAGATTCACTGCCTTCCATCCCTGCTGAGACCCCAGCAAGCTACTGCCGAAAGCGAACTAAAAATCCTTGATCTAAGAGAGCTTGAGCATACCCTCTCAGGCTGTTTCTATTGCTCCAACTTTTTAAAATTAAAAACCCAAGGTTCCTCAAGTTGTCTGTCTTCTCATAGCCTACTTGGCGCCTGTTCCTCAGTCCCTCTCTAAAGGAAACCGGGGCTAAACATACCTCTTACTACCACAGCATTGTCACAACGTCAACTCCATTGTTTTACACCCGATGGAATTTGGGACAAACGTCATGATTTATTAAGCCACATCTAATCTGTGAATCTATCTGCTAACTTCTTCAGGTGTGTACCGTCATTTTCAAGGCAGAAAGGTTTTTATTTGGTTCCGGCCCCCCCACACCCAATGTTGCCTCCGTACTGAATGTTACAGCACTTTATTTCTTTCAACGGGTGGACCATAAGACCATAAGACACAGGAGTGGAAGTAAGGCCATTCGGCCCATCAAGTCCACTCCGCCATTTAAATCATGGCTGATGGGCATTTCAACTCCACTTCCCTGCACTCTCCCCATAGCCCTTGATTCCTTGTGAGATCAAGAATTTGTCAATCTCTGCCTTGAAGGCATCTAACGTTCCAGCCGCCACTGCACTCCGTGGCAATGAATTCCACAAGCCCACCACTCTGTGGCTGAATTAGACCACAAACCCAATTCAAAATGATTGCATTCTCAGCACTGATCATATATCTGCCCTTTGTTTGCCATTCACAGTTCAGCTCATTAAGTTTTATCTGCAAAGAATCTTAAGTTGAGCATGCATATGTTCTTTGACAGCTCACAGAACACTTATTCCTTGATTTAAGGAAAGTGACAATTTCCCTTGACTCAACCAACTCCTATCAGCATCAAGGTTTAATGCACTGTAGGCTGCATAGACTTCAAGTAAGGATTTAAACAAGCTGTGCTGAAGGGCTGATGCTCATAAGAGAGTTTACAGTCTTATCATTCATTTTATGAATGAAGCCCAGACTTCAATTGCAAGTCCTTGGTGGTTTATACAGTAGCAAGTGATAAAGGAAGGAATAAATTATGCAGAACACAACAAAGCTTGCAAATATACCAAACTTCAGTTGTGAGAGAAGCCAGTTACTTGATAGGCAGGTAGTTCTTAACTGCATAGCTTTTCGATTTGTTTGAAGTATTCTCAGCCCTTGCTTTTTCTTTTAAGGGTCACAGTGATGCAAAAGATTTTTCGTTGCTGTGTCCTTAAATGCTGTCAAGAGCAATCAGCCTTCAGGTCCTGCTGTAGTTGCTGCAAGATGTTTTCAGGCAAAGATTCCATTTACCTTGCTATTGTGGAAGCACCGAATGGCATGCTGTGGATTATTGTTATTATTTCTTCTTTGTTTTTAAAATTTCAATAATGAGTCAGCTGTCACAGTCATTGCTGCTTTAATTGATTTGCATCAGTGAATGGTTTATTTAGGTTTTCCAGAAGATGGCAAATGTGAAATAATGCTTCACTGCAGGCCTTATCACATTGCTGCTGGTTTTAGGGAAAAAAAGGTAGGCTGTTGAGCTTGCAAATTGTCAGGGCTTTGTCCAAAACATACTGTTTGAGGAAAAACTGACCTTGAATTTACTGTGCTGAGTTGTATTGTTCCAAATTGCCCTTTTAACTTCTCAATGTACTTCGAGATTTAAGGCAAACATTCTGTTTTATAGTTGTGAGCAAATTCATTTTCCCATTCTGCATGGAAGTTGTACATTTCCAGTTTTCTTTTGAAATGATCCAGGCTCATCTTGCATCATTATTTACTAGCCAGAAGTGTATTTCTCTAAAGCAAAAACCGATATACTACTAGATACTAGCCTCCAATGGTGAACGCACATTGGATTAACAATTTACTCTACACATGTTAAACAACTGAGTTGTCTTGGCTTTTTGAAAGATTTTAGAAATGGTTTGACGTCATGGTTGGTTGCAACTACAGAGATTGAGTTTTAAAGTTGGGCTTGGAGGCTGCTTTGCTTTGTCGTCACTTCATTTTTGTGGTTCATCCTGGTACTCTGCCACTGGTCATGCTGCTGGTAGACCTCTAGATTCAAACTTTTGGAACATCTGAAATGTTGTTGGCTGTTTGGGTGTGAAGACACTTCTGTGTTGCAATTTATTTCCAACGCCTGGGTCTGTTTCTGTTTCGGTTTCCCAGATATTGGGCGTGGGTCATGGCGTTGCTCCCTGCAGTTTATCTTCATCCTGAACAGACCTCAGAGCTCCCTGCATGATGGTGGCTTCTGGAAACAGAAGACCTACAGTGGCACAAAGATTAATTTGCTCACACCGCTTGGAGGAGCCATTGATGGTGTATTAGAGACTGTGATCTGGTTGATTACAATGTATGGGTTTGAGACCATGGTGCCAAGTTGTGAATATAGAATGAATGATTTGTAAACGCTTCTTAAACTCAAAAAATGATCGATTTGCTTACAGATTGGTGACTGCCTATTGTAAGTAACTTCTCCCCCCCCCCGCCCCCATCATTAAAAAAGAGGTAGTAAAATTTGAAGGGTAGCTTTCAAGAGAAAACATCATAAATTTTTCCTCGAGCAGGTATGGTGTAAATGAAATAAAAACGAAGTAAAATTATTCCTTGAAAATATAGCCACCTCATTTTCATAAAATAGACACCACTGTTATTGAATCAATAAGTTGTAATCAGTGTATGAAAGAAAATCATTGTTTTTTAGGGAGTCGCCTGCTTAAGATCCTGCTTCCTTCATAGGTACTGAAGTAAGCGAGAAGGTACACAATTTAGGCAGGGTGAAGAAATCTAGATCTTCCCCAAGTTTCTGACTTGCATTTTCAGGCTGTCTATATTTTTTGTTTTTGCTGCCATTTACCCCGTCGGAGTTTTCATCATAGTAATTTGGTGGTGGCTGCTTGGGCAAGTGTGTTAGTTGAGGGCAAAGATCACTTCAATCTTACCCGTACTTTTGAAAAGTCTCAACAGAGCCCTCAACTTAATCTTACCCAGAAATCTAATATAGGAATAATCTTTTTTGGTGTGTCTGCATGCTCAAGCTGAATATGACTGTACAACTTCATAGTGCTGCTGAATCCACAACTGGGTTTCAGGACCATCATTGAAGCTGGTCACTGACACCTGGCAATATTACCTGCCCTTATTCTGATCTCATCCTGACTACTATCAAACAGAATAGGTCAGAAATGTATTTCTTCATGATACCTGGATATATTTAAGCTGCCTTTGAAAAGTTTGTGAAAACTGCAGCTTCAAGCAGGAACTCAATATTTTGTGACATCAAACCACAATTTAGCACAAAAACAAGACTGTTTAGTCTCTTTGAAACTCTATATTTCTGAATATGAGCAGCTCACATTCCAGGAAGATGTAAAGCTATTTTCATAATTTCAAATCCTTTTTTACACTATAGACAACAGATGAAAGATGGAATCCATGCTTGCATGATCAGTGTGAAGATGTCTTCAATAAGGTAAAACTTATTGCCATTTGTAACATTAAATGCAAATAATAGGATTTTGATGTGATAGTTCTAATTTAATTGTTTGTGATGATTAATTTTAGCTTGTTCGATTAGACTACCTCTGTGCATATTGGAATGTCAACACCAAAATGTATTCAAAAAGCCATCAGGTTCAGGCTTTGGTGAGTTGACTTTTATATGATAAATATTCTGATTCTGCGCTTTTTGCTGTGTGGGTATGCCCCTGATGCCCTATTCCCTCCCCTCTCTTTTGAATATTTCTCTAATTCCCTTTTGGAAGTTATCACTGTCTCAGCTTCATTCACATTTTAAAATTGTGAAGTCGACATGATCAGAATCATTTAGAAAAAGCATTACAATTTAAGTTACCTCTGGTTCTTTTTCCAATATCTTAAATGTGTGTTTTCCAATTTTTTTATCTTTCTGCAACAGGGGACATTTTCCCTGTTTTTACTGATTGAAATAAGTTCTGAAGTTTTGCATCTCTGGTAGCATTTTTGTAAATATCTCCTGCACCCCCTTCAAGGCCTAATTTTCCTAAATGTGTTAGGATAATTTTGACAGAATGTAACCTCCAATCTTTACTGCCTTTAAACTGCAATGGCGCATAAGATATACTTTGAGCATGCATAATTATAAGAATTTTATCTTAGTTGGTATTGTTAAATCCATAAGGTACAGTACTTTTGGTATGAGAAAGCACAGTGTAGTCTGTATTTAAGTGAATGCATGAGTTATCTTTTAATGCGAAACATATGCAGCTTTTGAACAGTTGACTTGCATTATCCTAATTCGTAGATTTTCAAGCAGGTGGGATTCTCTATTACTTCCTGGATTTTGGGATGATTCTTGCAGTTTCCGATTACAATGCCAGTTTGCAGCAGTTTTTTGAAAATAATCTCCTATAGCTCAGTTATTTACACTAGGGACTAAATTCACGTTAAGCAAACACTTTTTACTGAAGGTAATGTTTGATGTGTGGCTTGTGTACTCTATTAAATGGATGGTTCAACTCCTTTTAAACACCTGAATTTTCAAATGTGTTTTATTCTGATAAGTGTGAACAAATGCTCTTTCTAGTTATTACTGTGTAACATTAAAAATTACCTTTTCAGAAAGACTTAAAAAATGGAGTCTCAAGATTCAACTTTATTCCGGAGACTTACCAATTCAGTAAGTTACATATTTTTACTGTGGTGTGCTTTTTAACATAATGCAATATCCTTAATCATTTCATAAAAGGTATTCCTACAGAGTTTGTGCTGTCTCTTCCAAGGGAATACAATTTCTTAGACTAATCAAAAGTCAGCTTATAGATAAAAATACAAATGTCGTAAGTAGAAACATTAAATTTTGGAAAAATTGGCAGATTCTTACTGCAAACTAATTAAACTATGTGCCCACATAAGGATAAAGAACCAGTTGTTGTGGACTGTGTTGGAACAGAAACATACATCCCTGCCAAAAATCTCTAGCAGGAAAGTCAAAAAGCAGAATTTCTTTGGTAGTAAAAACAGGAAGTGCTGGAGAAACTCGGCAGGCTTGGCAGCATCTGTGAAGAGAGAAACGGAGTTTATGTGTCATTTTCAATGCGACTCAACTACTATTCCAGACCTGCTAATTTTCTCCAACATCTCTGTTTTTTAGTTCAGTTACCCAGCATCTGCAGTTTTATTTGCTTGTTCTTGGGTAGTAATTTCGGGATTATTATCTGAGCAATGAGTAATTTGGGACAGCATCAAACGGATTGAAAAAGTAATTGTTTGAAATTCGCTTGCTGCTTCAGGACACATCACGCCATGTGGGAAAGAAAGGAACTGTACAAATAATGTTAGTTCTAGCCCATACTATTAAATTATTTTGCTTGAAAACAAGCTCCATTCAGTTTCTTCCCTATCATCGTCAACACTGCTCACTTCATGTTGTTTCTGCAGGAAATTCTTCCCCTCCATATTTCACATGCTGAAACTGATTATGTGAACCAGTTATGTAATTCTGTCCATTTCAACTTTTATTGCCAATGTATTCTGTCTAAAGTTCAGATCTTGTAGCTGAATGTAATGTTTCATTCGGAGTCTGATCAAGACTCTGCAACTGACACATAACTCTCTTCACTTTTATAATTCAGCCTTTTAGAAACATCATTCCGTTGATCTTGAGTACTTTCAGTAGCTCCACAATAATCCACATAGTTATCGGTGATGCTTGTACAAAGAACAGAATTCCTTTTTGTTATTTCAAAGTTCCGAGTATCTTATGATAGGGAAAAATTCCAGTCAAATCCAAAGTGCGTGACATTGCTCTTGCCTGCATTGAATTCTGTCATGAATACTTGGTTTGAATGCCAATACTATGCTGCTTTGTAACTTCCTTGCTCCTATTTGTGCAATTCTGAACCTCCTAGCTTAATGTTGTGTGCATCCATCCACGTCATTAACATTTAGCAGAGTATTGTAGATGTAGAAATACGGAATATAAATAGAAAATAGAACTGTTCAGATTGGGCAACGTTTCTGGGAGGATAAAGCAATAAATGATTCAGGTTTTCACAATAATACCTATGTAACAGGTTTCAAGCAATGCACTGGTAGAAAAAGGACAGGTGTAGAAATCTGATTTGTTCTTTGTTCTATGCGTAAAAGAAATTAAACTACTTATAAAATCATGGCACCTACCTACATTGTAGGGATGTTATCCAGCCCATCAACTCTGCACCAACCCTCTGAAGAGCATCCCAACTAGATCCCCACATCCCCATTTTACCATGGCTAATCTACCTAAGCTGCACATCATGGGGCAACTTTGCGTGGCCACTCCACCTAACCTGCACATCTTTTGGACTGTGGGAGAAAACGGAAGGACCTGGCACAAACTCCGCACAGACAGTCATCCAAGGCTGGTATTGAACCTGGGTCCCTGGAGCTGTGAAGCAGCAGTGCTAACCCATTGTTCCACTGTACTTGCTTCACAAAATCCTTTAGAAGGTTAAAGGATTTTTTTAAGGGTAGAATAACAAGTTATGCTGTCTAATTTCTCATTTCGCATTGGTTTAATGCTGAGTGAGAGTGATTTTCTCTAATCAGGGTGCTATTAGGGCACTATTAATATATGGACAGTGCATCATGTGAAAATAAGCATTTGATTTGAATTTGCAGCACAGATTTGTCAGAATGGGATTAAGTCTCTCTCGGTTAAATTATGAGGGTCTGGTTGTATAGGTGCATTTGTCTTAAACAAGTCTATAGAGATGTTCCAGAGTTCCACAAAATTGAGTTTGGCTAGAAGTGAGCAAACTATAACTGAGAGGCAAAAACAGTGTGTGGTTGTCACATGCACATTACAGAATGGGCTGGCTGTCTTGCCTAGGAGGAGTTTGCAAACAGGTGCGTGTCGAGAGTGGTACTCAGGCCATCAGGCAGACCTGCAGTTACCAAGAGAGTGGTGGGGGTATCAGCTGAGTTCACCTTTAGTTTAAAAACTGCACTCTAAAACATTTGAGCATGCATATCGTGCTTTGAGAAGCATGAATACCCACCTCATTGTTAGCTGTATGCAAATAAATAATTTCTTTTATCCCTGACTTTATCTTTAATATTTATGAGTGCAAGTAGTTTAATGTTACATTTGTGCAAATATTGACTCCTTTTTCCTTTCTAGCTGCATGTCATCAACAGGTCAGAAATTGTGTGCAAACTAATGAAACAAGAGAGTAGCAGAGTTGTGCCTAGATCTCTTTAAGGGACATTGCCCTCAGTTTCCCCTGGGCTGTTGAACTTCTGTGAGTGAGGAAGGCTGCTTACTACAAATGAAAGGACATAAATTTATCTTGGTTTTTGACACTTGGATACTAACGTAATTTGAGAAATAACATTTCTATGCAGAATTTGAACTAATGTAACTTTCAACTGTTTTTAAACTAAGTTTTTCAGCCATTATCTGCCCAAGCTAAACTTGAAATGAATCCACGAGCAGAAGTTGACTTTGCTTCACCAAAAATGAACTTGGAAGTAAATCTTGAAGATATAGCGATCGAAATAAATAGGCCTCAGGTAATAATTGTGGGTTCACAGTTTGCTTGCTTTCTATGTAGCACATTCTGAACTTTCATTATTTCAGTGAATTTGTTTCCATATTTGCAAATTAATGTGGTAAAATCATTCTGATGAAGTAAAACAAAAACAGAAAAAGAGTTATGAGGAAGGGTCACTGGTCCTGAAATGTTAGCTCTGATTTCTCTCCACAGATGCTGCCAGACCTCCTGAATTTTTGCAGCAATTTTTGATGTCCAGCATCCGCAGTTCTTTCTGTTTTTTTTTCCTGAGGTAGTGAAATGTGGTCATGCCCTGTAGGTTACTGCTTGGTGTAGAATTTGTGCTAAACTTAAAAATATCAAAAATATATGTTTGTACTGGAGAGAATGTAAAGGAGATTCACAAGGATCTTGCTTGGGATGAGCATTTCAGCCGTGCAGAGGCTGGATAAGTTTAGGTTGGTTTCTTTGGAGCAGAGAAGGCTGACAGGTATGAACAAAATCAGTAAGAAGCAGGTGATCCCTTTTAATCAAAGGATCGATTAGATAAATTTCATAGTTCAAGGCAGGAGTTTTAGAGGGGATTTGAGGAAAGATCTTTTCATCTAGAGGGTGGTGCTCAGGAATGCTCTGCCTGGAAGGGTAATTGAAACCCCTTCCTTTTAAGAAATACTTGGATGAGTTGTTGATGTGTTGTAACATCAAATGCGGAAAATGGGATTCACTTAGGTTGTAGTATATTTTTGATTGTATAGGCTCAATAGGCTGAAGGGCTTCTACACTGTACAGTTCTATCATAAATGAAACCACATTGTTGTTATTTTTTTGAAAAGTTGCAATAAAATGATACTTGGGTATTACAATAATTAAAATTTTAACAAATAGGTATCTCTAGCTGAATCATTCGCATATAGGTAGAAGTAGGGCCCAGGACAGGTTGTACATCAGAGCCCAGTCACCAGGAGCAAGGCTTGGAGGGTCCTGCTTTGCTTGGGGCAGGGCCAGGCATGGTAATGGGATCTATGACTTATGCCCCTGCCCCGAGGTTTGAAGTTCTCCTCTGCAAAAGACCCGTTTCAAAACCGTCCTTCTATTTGTTTATTAAAGAAATGCACAATTTTACATCTTGTAAATGTTTTCAGAATGAAATAGCCTTCATGCTAGACATGCCAAATTCCTCAATGTTCTTATTTTTATTTATGATTAAACTTAAGTTAAAGGGGACAATTGAAAATCCTTTTGTGGTTGCTAAAGAGCTGCTGTTGTCCGGTAGTATTGCTGAGGACTGTTTCTTATAAAAACACAGTCAATTTGAAGTAGTCCAAGAATTGCTGTTGTAGATAAGCACTATCAATGGGATTTAGTGTGTTTTAAGGATGTTTTGAGGTGTGGGCTGGCTGAGTGAAATCTGGGAAAACTAAACCTGGCATTAGATCTTCTAAAAGAGACTTGACATATCAGACTTAAATGGTTATAGTTTGCTACATGTTTCATTAAAGGAACAAAAGTTGGCTATTCAGCCACTTAAAGTCTGTTTTGAGTCCTCTGAGCTTCGTGTTATTTTTACTCATCAGCTGTCCATATCCTAGGACATCTTTTACCTAATTTCAGAACTAGTACGTCCATTTTGAAAACTTCAGTTAACCAAACATCGCTCCTTTTAGGGATACAAGTTCTAACAACTCCATTGTCAAAAAATACTACTTGAATTAATTTATAAATTTCAGTAGTTGTATTTTTAGAAGATGCCTCCTTGACCTTGCCGTGTCTGTGGAAATTGTTCCTTTGGCATCCACCATCGTGAACCCCTTGATTAATAATAATGTCCCTCAACTTGAAACTTAATTACATACAAACCAACTTTATTGCTTATTTAATTAAGTCCTTTCTAACCCTTGGTGCGGTCTGATAAATCTACATACCAGGACTGCTAGTGTAAATTCATGTAGGATTGTGAACTTAAAGGTTTGTCCAATCAATAACAACCCATCATTTCATACAATGAATTTGGCAAATCGATAGATGCACATAATGTATCCCCTTGGTTGCCTCTTATACTCAATAACTCTTTCAAGTTTTCATAGTTTCTTCTTGAGCTCAACTTTTATACAGCTGTATGTAAGATGACTATATAATTCCTTGCCTGCTTTGTGCACACATATTTTACTGTTCAATCTGTTCGTTGTGTCTGAAATGTGAGGCTGGTCATGGGATCAGCACTTCAGTTGTGCTTCAGAGTTGTATTCCTTTCAGTTAGGATAAATTAATTCATTTCTGACTGATATTATGCTAGAATGTGTTCCATCTGCATCATAAGCAATTTTTCTCATGTTTCTGGCCACACGGGTTGCCTTAATTATCTTCAGTCCCCCCATTCAGTATCCATTTAAGAGTCAGTTGCCTTCAAAACTGGTTGGACTTTACATTAGCTATAATTGTTTGCTGAAACTATTTGTTTTGGTGCAAAAATCTATCTTATACCTCCTACGCGTTAACTGTATCCATTAAGCAAATACTGCTGTAAATCTGAATAAAACAAAAGTGCCATAAATATACAGAAAGTCTGACAGCACCCCTACCCCTAATCCCAACTCTGTAGCACACCTGAGCAGAACACTCTTGATTGTTCACTGTCTCCTCTGTTGACCACAAGTCCCTGCACCCACATGTCAATATTTCAGCATGTTCCACCTTGCACCACAGAATTTACAGTGGGCAGCTGCTTGCCTGAGTTGGAACAGAAAGCAGACTGGTGCAGATCACCTTTTAAACAACCTTGAACTGGGTGCCATGAGATCCTCATGGCACTACTTTTTATGGAAGGCCATCATTGAAACCTTTCATAGTCACAGCAAGGAACCTAGGATCGAGAGTAGGCCATTCAACTCTTCAAACCTGACCCACTAATCAGTTAAATCACAATTGATCATTTGTCCCAATGCATCCTTTTCGCTGTGTCCCTACATCACCTGATATTCCAAGTAGCCACAAATCTACTGATGTTTGTTTGTCTTTGATCAAACCCAATAATTTGAACTTCCACTATAGCCTGTGGAATTGCTACTGTTCTCGGTCTAGACTGACTGGCTGGAGGGTGCATTTTATCAACATCCACACTGTCGGACCCTGTAACCAAAAAGAAGGTGCAATTTAGTGGTAGAATGAATGAGGAGATGCTACTCTCCCTAAAGTGGCCTGAGGCAAAGCCCATGGATTAACCACGTCTCCAGCATTGTGTTTGCTTCAGTGACAAAAGATCACCTCATTAAAATGAAGTTCTCTGCAAGTGAGATTTATTTGAATCACAACAATATGTTATGTTTTCATAAATAACCTTATTTCTTTTCCTTTGAGTAGTATCTTAGCATCGTGGAGTTACTTGGATCAATTGATATGATGACACGCAATCTGCCATATAGAAAATATCGGCCTGATGTCCCCTGTCACAGCAATGCTAGGAAATGGTAAATATTTCAATTTGATGGTTTGGAAGCAAGCAAGATTACTTAAAAGAATATGGAATAGAAACTTTCTTTAAAAAAATGTGGAGAGAAATGGATTTTGACTTTGCTTATTAATTGAATTATTGTATTCACTGAAGTATGTAAGGCAATAATATGGTAATATTATTGTCTGGATGATGTTGCAACTGAACCAGTTCATGTTCAAATGCAGCAAGACCTGGACGGTGTCCTGGTTTGGACCGATAAGTGGTCAATGGCTTCAGTGCCACACAAGTTCCAGGCAATGAATAGACCATCTTCAACAATCTAACTGTTGCCCTTTGAATTGAATTATCACGACTGAATCCTCCTCGATCTACTTTCTGGAGGATATCATAGATCAGAAACTGAACTGGGTGTGCTATTATAAATACAGTGGCTACAAGAGGAGATCCAGAGGTTAGGAATCCTGCAGTGTGTAATTCACCACCTGATTACTCAAAGTTTGTCCACCATCTTCAAGGCACAAATCTGGAGTGTGATGGAATGCTCCCAAATGCTTGAATCAGTGCAGCTTCAATTACTATCAAGAAACGTGCCCAGGACAAAGCAGCCTGCTTGATTCAAACCACTTTGATAAACTTTCACTCACCTGCAATCATGTGTACCATCTACAGGATTGCACTGTAGAAATTCACAGCTTCTTAGCACCTTCCAAACCCAAGAGCGCTACCATCTAGAAGGACAAGAGCAGCAGATACATAAAGCACCACATCCTGGAAGTTTCTCATCATCCTGACTTGAAATCTGTTGCTGTTCCTTCAGTATTCCTGGGTCAAAATCATGCATGCTGGTATCGGATTGCTTTGGGTCTACCTACAGCACATTGACCGTAGTGTTCCAAGAAGATAATTCACTTCCGACTTTTTGAGGCAGCTAGGCATGAGCAATAAATGCTGGCATAGCCACAAACTCCTTCATCTTATGAATGAATTCCAGAGAAGGATAAGAACATTTACCCTAAGACTTGTATAAAAATATATGCTGTACTGTAGAATCAGTGATGCAGTTTTTGAAAATTTAAGTCTTTACTCAAAACACTAATACCTAATTTGGTCTGACAACAATTGCATTTTTATGTTTGCATTTAAAATTTGCAATATATACATGTGGACTGTTTAATGATATTCCTGGATTTGTTAAAATTGACTTGATGGATTAAATTATGTCCCTCTATGATATAATTACTGTTATCCCTGGAGCAAAAAGCATAGATTGAATTATTGAGTGAATATATCTAATATTTTGGGATCTGAACATGTGTTTTGATGTCATGCAAGACTTTCAGTACAGGATATTTTTTGTCCAATGTAATTTTGAGCTAGTTGGTCAATTATGTTTTTATTTTGTATACTTAAATGAACAGTAATGAATGTAATAAACTCTTTGGAGCTAGTATGAAAACATTCTGCAAAGTTACCAAGTAGTTAATGATGTGAGATTGTGATGCTGTGAGTTGCTGTACTACCATTTGAGAATCCAGCTGAAATGCATGCATTGTTTTGCTGCTTGATATTATCTGTTAATACAAGCTCTGGTTTTCTATTAGGAAGAGTTTTATTGCTGCTCTTTACATACCAAGTAAAAGAGTTACAGACACTACGGGCTTTATGATCAAGATATATTTTACCATGGCAAGTTTTTGGCACAGAGGTTTAATGGAGAAAATTCTGTAGCACACTCTATCTGCCCACTGTGTAAAGTGCTACATGTAAATATGTAAAATCTGCTCTCAAATAGTTTTTCTCCCACAGTAAAAATGTTTGTTTAACAAATGAATACTTTTAATGCATTGAACTGAGCTTTAAAAAGGCTGTCTTTGACAGTTGTTTTGTACCATAACATTTAGGAAATAAAACATATATTAATGGATCTGTGTCTGGAATTTGGCATTATGTCAAAACATGGATGAGTACGCTACAGGGATAACTGAATTTTTGATTTGAACAGATATTTACTGTAAATTGTAATATATGTGTTGATGAGGTTTGTAAACTTATAGACCCCATAACTCTTGTTCTAGCTTATACTCTGCCAAACCCAACCTACACTTATCCCCAAATTTCAGCCTGCTACAGTCACATTTGTAATCAGCCTTAGTTTTTCTCCTACAAATGCACGTTGTGCCTACTGCACGTTTTATATGGATCATGATAAATTCTGTAGGCCGTAGAGAATGTGTTGCAAGGTTTGCAGGAATTTATTTGCTTTGGAGGCAAATGACATTCCAAAATGAGACCAGCCACACCTACACCAGCGTTTCATTTTCATACTTAGCATTCATGTTGATCTTTCATTACTGGAGACATTTTATTTTAAGGCCCATTTGTGTGCTGGCATCTAGAGTAAATATTCTTTACATATAGAAGAACTAAAAATTCTGTATTAATGATGACTTGTAATCTGTTTTTTAAGAAGATGTTGTCATGCTTTTGCATAATCAGGTGGGCATACGCTATAAATGGCATACTGGAAGAGAATATAAAACCTGCACTTAATGCTTGGTCATGGAGGCACATTCGAAAGCACAGACAAAAATTAAGGAATTACAGGAGCCTCTATAAATCAAGAATCAAAACCAAGAAACCAGATGAAGAACTTATCAGCACACTTGAGGTTGGTGAACTGCAAACCTTTTTTTATATGAAAAGTTATTTTAAGCAATATAACTAATTTAAGGTTAATTCTAGAAAAAGTATGGCATGATACTTGATAAGGTGCAACAAAATGATCGACTTAAAAAGTTTTGTAGAAATTTTTAGTTTTTAACTTGTGAAAGTACCAACCAAAAAAATCCATGCCCTCACACTCCAATTTAATTACCGGACTGTAGCTGTTTCCCCGACGAATCAAAATTTGTATTATGGTGACACTGTCTTTACTTCAAATCAATGAAAGTTTCAATAGACTTTGTGTCTGTGGTAATAAAGCATTCGAATTGATCCAGTCCTGTTCTGAACCAATGTATTTACACAAATGCACTTCTAATAGGAGTACAGGACACTAGCCACTTTCTCCATTCTAGTTCAAGATTACATGCAGAATCATATTGCATGGGAGAAAGCCATGCAATTGTCTGTCCCAGTTCTTTGAAAGCGTTATAATTATCATCCCACTGCCCTTTCCCAATAAGTGATTCTAAATCTTTTGTCATCTTTCAAATGTTCAGTTAATATGAAAGTGTTAGCTGATGGAAATACTGCACAAGTCAAAACCCAGAATAAAGCCTTGTTTGATTATATGTTTAACGTTTGCATTTAGCTACTATGGTAGTTTAAACACTGACCATATTCACAACAAACAAAGAAAGCTCTATATATTTATATATAAAGTTATTTGTGATAGTTTAGAAATGTCTTTGGTTGGAATTTTGTTGTTTCCCTCTTAGCAATATCCTTTATAGGTGATCAGTCCCACTGAAGTGTCATTCTTATTTTAAGCCTGATTTCTTCCTTAGCTGAGTCTTTCCAGTTTTGATGTCTGTCAGATGTTTGTCCTGTTCTGATACCCTAAACCTGTTCTAGCACTCCAACTTATTTTTAATCAAATCTTAGCTAATACTAGGTGAGATGTATCAATTTTTGACTCTCTTGTCCTAACTGTTAAATACTGGGTAATCACTTTTTCAGCATCCCTTTCTGATGCGGTCCTCCTATATGTAGCCATGATCAAAAATTTGAAATAATCCACTGTTGTATGTTCTACTTCCAAAAAATTCTTAGCAACATTCAAAACCTAATCTATGTAATATATTTCACAATACTTGCTTTTTTCAAATGCCCAGTACCTCCCAATTACTTATTTCTTTATAGATTCACGGATAATTCTTAATTTGAATGAATAGCCATGTTGTTAATAGCCGGAAGACTGTAAGGGACAAGTTGGCACCCAGAATGAAACTTGGCTTATAAAATCATAATGAGAAAATATCGAGGGTGTTGAAGGTCTAAAACACACAAATCTCTGGAGAAACTCAGCAGGTCTGCAAGCATCTGCAGGGGGCAGAAAAGTTAACATTTTGAGTTCAGTGACCCTTCTTCAGAACTCTCTTGGTTTAACTTATGCCATTGTTAACCACATTGGTTAATCACTGAGTATGTTTACGTGAGGCTGACCGTCTTTGAAAGAACGTAGTTTATTTCATAAAAGGGGAAAAGTCTAGAAATCTGACAGTTTCAAATGATCTGATTGTAAGTTGAGTTTCACCTTTTTTCCCAGCATTTTCTTTTACAGATACTTGATGTCAGTCAATTTTCACTTTTTTTCCATATTAATTTACCTGACATTTTCCAGTTTTGATAACCTGCACACTTCTTCCCAGTTCTGATGACATAAACCTCTCTTCTGTTCTGACAACTTGAGAACTTGTATACAAAATCTCTCTGCGTGGAGACTTCATAAATTGAAACCCTTCAGCTAAAAGAAGGCATTCTCCTGGACTGAAGCCTGATTCTCTACTGAACTCAAAAGAAAAAAAAGAACCTTAATGGGCTCCAGCCTGTATTTCTGCATATGTCATGAAATTTCAACTTTGTAAGCAAGTCGTCAAATTAACAACCTGGGCTCTGAATTTAAGTTATATGCTTTCCTGGAAATGACATTTCTAGTTCACTGCTCTAAATGACTTTCTGACTGCTTTTAAACAAAAATTATGTGCAAAATTGAAACCACAACTTTTTTTACTTCAATCTTGATTCCCAAATTATGATCGCATATTATGCGTTGTCACAAGTGTAATTGTTGAGATGTCTTCCGTCGTTCTTTCAGGTAGTGCATTGCAAGTAAAGGTAACTTGCTGAAAAAGCAATTCTCATTTTACCCCAGCATTTTCATCAGTTACATTTTCAAACTTGAGTTCTACTTATTTTCATCAGTGATTTGTTTTTCAGGAACTCGAAAAGGACCTTGATTTGTTCAACATTACACTCGCAAGACAGCAAGCGGAAGTAGAGGTATTTGAAGGATTTTAAAATGCAAATTGACTTTGCTAACCAAGAGTATTTATTTTACAATTCTCTTTATCCTGTTTTTCTTTGATCATTTAATTTATAGGATATACCAAAATATTTAGTTTGTGTTGTACACTGATTTAAATAATTGATGTGGCGCACCAACAGAATTTTTTTTGATGTAAGTGCTTAAATATCAAATTCAATACCGTAGAAATTAAAGACAATGTATTCTTTAAATTTTTTCCTATAGCTTATGAAAACAGGGCATAAAATTTACAGACCAGGTGCAAAAATTGAGGATGAGAAAACTGGCGGATGGTTTGACTGGGCTTGGAGTTGGGCAGCAGCAAAAGAAGAGAAACCACGAGATTCCAAATCTGGTAGAGGAAAATGTTTTATTGTCTATCAAATAGGATATTATTTATGTAAATCTAAAATAAAAATAGAAATTGCTGTTGGGTAGATCCTTTTGAAATCTGCCAGAGTCAGAGTCACAGAGCTGTACATCATGGAAGTAGACCCTTCAGTCCAACTTGTCCATGCTGACAGGTATCTTAAATTAATCTCGTCCCATTTGGCAGCACTTGACCCATATCCCTCTTAAACCCTTGCAATTCATATACCCATGCAGATGCCTTTTAAATGTTGTAATTGTACCAGCCTCCGCCACTTCCTCTGGCAGCTCATTCCTTACATTCACCATCCTCTGCCTGGAAGAAGTTCCTTCCCAGATCCCTTTTCTCTAAAATCTTTGCCCTCTCACTTTAAATCTATGCCCTGTAGATTTGGGCTCTGCTACCCTGGGAAGGTGAGAAACCTTGGCTATTCACCCTTATCTATTCCCCTCACTCCTATACACTTCTGTAAGGTCACCCTTCAGCTTCTGCTGCTCCAGGGAAAATAGCCCCAGCCTATCCAGCCTCTCCCTGTAGTCAAACCATCCAACCCTGGCAACATCCTTGTAAATCTTTTTCTGACCCTTTCAAGTTTCACAACATCCTTCTTAAGGCAAAGAGACGAGAACTCAACGCACTATTCTAATAGTAGTCTAACCAATGTTCTGTACAGCCACAACATGACCTCCCAACTACTGTACTCAGTGCACTGACCAATGAAAGCAAGCATACCAGTCACCCCTCCACAATCCTGTCTGCTTGTGACTCTACTTACAAGGAATGATGAACCTGCGCTTGAGGTCTCTTCATTCAGCAGCACTTCCCCAGGACCTTAACGTTAAGCGTATATGAAATTCTTATTTGCTGATTTCGCACACGATGGCTACCTAGATTCCCGAGAAGGTGGGGCTGGAGGTAATAGTGATGTAAATGGACTCCGACATCATGAGAGCTGGAATATCTGGGATGGTGAGAGATAATGGGGACTGCAGATGCTGGAGAATCCAAGATAACAAAGTGTGAAGCTGGATGAACACTGCAGGCCAAGCAGCATCTCAGGAGCACAAAAGCTGACGTTTCGGGCCTAGATCCTTCATAGGGAGCTCTCTGATGAAGGGTCTAGGCCCAAAACGTCAGCTTTTGTGCTCCTGAGATGCTGCTTGGCCTGCTGTGTTCATCCCGCTTCACACTTTGATATCTGGGATAGTGTTGGGACATCTGGTTGGACATGTTCTGATAAGCTTGTTGGGGCAATGAGAAGTGGGCAGAGAGTGTGCATGACCACTGAATCTGCTCCTGGTCATCCTGGACAACACTGGGAACATTTCACGCTTGGTCCACCACCAATGTACGCCAGAGCAGTGTGTGCTATCGACAGAATAGAATGCAACAACTCAACAAGGCTTCTTGTAAGAGTGCCTTCTGAACCTGTAGCACGTGGACTAAACGAGCTGCAGATGCATGGCCACGCCACTACCAGCAAGTTCTCTTCCCTGTAAGACGGTAAGAAATAGAAACAGGAATAGGCCTTTTTGGCAGAGCAGGCCCAAGAGGGACATTCAGTAGGATCACGGCTGATCTGACATTGCTCATGTTCACTTTCCTGTCCTTTTCCTGTAACTTTTGGTCAAGAATCTATCTGCCTCAGCTTTCTGTTATATACACAAGGTATCTGCCACCATGGCTCTCTATGGCAAGGAGTTCCAAAGACACTCAATTGCCTGAGAAGAGATTCCTCCTCATCTCAATCTTAAATGGTGCTCTTTATTCTGAGAGTACGCCATCTGGTCCTTCACTCTCCCATGAGGGGGATCATCCTCTCAGCATTTACGCTATCAAGCCCCTTAAGAATACCATATGTTTCAATGGGATAATCCCTCATCCTTCTAAACTCCCCAGTGAGTGGAGTCCCAACCTGCTTAGCTTTTGCTCATAAGACAATCCTTCCATACTGTGGATTATCCTAGTGAATTCACTCTGAACTGTCTCCAGTGAAATAATAACTTTTCTTAAATAAAGGAAATTAAACTTCTCACATTATTCCAAATGTAGTCTCACCAGGACCTTGATACAGTTACGATAAGACTTCCTACTATTATACTTCATCCCCTTTTGATATAAGAGCCAACATTAATAGGAGTGTAGGAACAGGAGCAGGCCATTCAGACCCTTGAGCCCATTCCACCATTCCCTGAAATCATGGCGGATCTGTGACCTACTTCCGTATTTTGGCTGCTACCTCTTAATACCTTCTTATCCCATAATCTTTTAACACTATCCTGACTTGGAACTGTATGATTGTTCCTTCACTGTTGCTGATTCAAAATCCTGAAGCTCCCTCCCCAGCAGCATTTTGATTGCACCCATACCACATGGAGTACAGGAGTTCAGGATATAGTTCACCTTTGAGGGCCAAAATGGCTTTGTAATAAATACTGGCCTAGGCAGTGGCACCCACATCCATAACTGAATTTAAAAAAGAAAGGACATAACTCATGGATCCAACCCCTTTGTCCACCTTTTCATCTGCTGTGTTTTCAGAGGCTGCAAAAGTTAAAACGTCAGCATATAGTCTCCTTAAATTACCTATTTTCCACCTCATTGTTGAAACTGGAAGTGGAGCAGTTATGATTGTGATTTCATTGTTTAATCCTCCCTCCCCAACTCATCCTGATCTATAATAAAAACCAGAAGAACTGCGGATGAACCTGATCTATAATCCTTTACTGTGTCCTTGATTGACTTAAAAGGGATATTGGCATAGAGTTATTCTTGAATTAGGAAAACTTAAATTGTCTGGTCATCTCCTGTTGTCCTGTGCTCGTGCAGTTAGTACACTTGTTTGAGAAAGCAGAGTCTAGCTTTTGGCTGGATTCTAATGCCCCTATAGTTCATTCGTCTTCTAAGCTGGAGACGGTTCAGAAGAGGTTTTCCTTGTTTTTGCTACTATTGGAAGGTTTGAGTGATAAAGAAAGGCTGGGTCTTCTTTCACTGGAGTAAGGTTGAGAGGTGACCATACAGAGCTTTATAATATAATGAGCCGAATATATAGGGTTCATGGCCCTTAGTGGCAAAGAACTAAGATCTGCAGAATCTCTACAGACAGAACTGTAAGTTGCTCAATCTCAGTTTTTACTGCAATATTTTTGATCGGGCTTAAACCAGTTTGCAATTGCAAGTCTGTTTGCTTCCCTGTCACTGAACTGATTTATGTTAATTTTTTTCTAACCATGACACTGCAAACTAGAATCTGAGGTGGCAGAAAATTATTTCCTGCAGCATAAATCTCAAAAATAATATTTCCCTTCAAACTTTTTCCATGTACATGTATGATTCTTTTGATAAGGTCTGCCACTTAAATGTTTCAGTTTTCTGGCCTTCTCTCCTTCTCACCATGGACTTCCACTCCCTCTGCAACTTTCTTTTCCAATTGGATGACTGCAGGCTCTCTCATCCTTCTTTCAATGAAGGCGCAACTAGTCCCGATCCACATTAGGCTCCTTCACTTGACTGAACATGTTCTTCTTTCTACCACCTTCTCCACTGTCTCCCAAATATTTTGTATAGAAATCTATATAGATCCGAACTCTGCATCTGCCTTTTATATAGGATGTACGGAATATTCTTTGTTTCTCTCTGTTCCATTCCTTCACAGCCAGCTTTTTTTGTTTTTGATTTGTTAGTTGAGTTTGTGCTGCTTCCTACTTTTGTTCAGAATTTGAAAAGAATCATCTTTTACATAAGCTGAAAATCTTGCTTCCAATTTATACCTCTCCCTTTTACATGGTCTGTCTCTGACTTTTCTCTGTTCCTGGTCTACTGCCATCATTTTTCAGGATGGACTGTTTACGAGTACAAGTTTTAAGTAACATACATGCAGACTTTGACTTTATTTGCTGCCATTCTGCTACCTTCAAAGATTCGCTTCAGTTCTCTCAGTCTTATGGTGAATGCGAGTTGGAAAGGAGTCAAAGTGAAGCTATTCTCCTGATCTTGTCTTTACCAAACCCCATGAAATCCTTGGAAAATAAACTAATGATAGAAATGGGTTTTTGAAAAGAGCAGTCCTGAATTGATTGACTTAAAACTGAATCTTGTAATGATCCTTTGGCGTGTCCAAAGATACTTATCATAGAATCCCGATAGTGTGGAAGCAAGCCATTTGTGCCATCGAGTCTCCATCAACCCTCTGAAGAGCATTCCACCCAGATCCACCCCTTGCCTATCTTCGCATTTCCCACACTAGACACTGTGGGCAATTTAGCCTGGCCAATCCACCTAACCCGCACATCTTTGGACTGTGGGAGGATACTGTAGCACCCACGCAGACCTGGGGAGAATGTGCAGACACGTTCAGAAAGTTGCCAGAGGCTGCAATCAAACCTGCGTTCCTGGTGGTGTGAGGCAGCAATGCTAGCCACTGAGCCACCGTGCTGTCTTTCTAGCTCTTAGATTGGAGCACAGCTAGCTGAAGTTAATGTGTTGGCCATTACCTAAATATCCAAATGCTTTTTGATAAGTGAACCTAATTTCAGAAGAGTGACCCATGACAACTGAAACGTTACTAATATTTGACTAATAGAGATGAATTTTCCCACTTTAACATTCATGAAGTTGTCATAATTGAAGTGGAAAAGTGGGGATGGGAGAACCTTGTATGTCCCACTATAAGCCAGGATGATTGCCTGAAATATTAATTTTTTTCTTTCTACTTAGTAATTTTGTGTTTTCTGACCCGGTAGTGGAAAAGCTGGAATTGTCTCTCAGATACTTTTGCTAACCTTTTCAATGATTTCCTTTAAAAGCTTTCACACAGACCCACTGACAATGCAGCATGAAGCTGGAGAAACACGGTAGACCAAACAACATTAGAGGAGCAGGAAAGTTGACATTTGGGGTCGGTCCCTTCTTAAGAAGGGCTTTCTTCTAAAGAAGGGTCCTGGCCTGAAACATCACCTTTCCTGCTCTTCTGATGCTGCCTGGCTTGCTGTTTCTCCAGCTTCATGCTGTATTTTCCCTGACTCCAGCAGCTGTAGTTCACATCTCCGGTACAGAACCGCAATCAGGTTAGCCCCACTGGAATGAAAAAACAAGCAGCTTTTTAAAAAAATAAAAACAGACTTGCCAAGCTTGAATCATTAGCCAAGATTTTAAAGTAACCTTCTGTTCCAAATTCCACATTGAGTGCTAAAGTAATCTTACTGCTATTTGAAAAGAAGTACTGAATTCAACCTGACAATTTCTACAACTGTATGATTTTATACTTTAGAATTTTGGTCTGTAGTGGGATAAAAGAACTGACAAGTCAGTTAATCTATTTATTCAGTTTGGTCTGAAACCGTTTTCTAATTAAAATGTAGAAAGCTACTTTTTGTAACTTCTTCAAAATGTTTTTTTAGGAATTGATTTATTGATGACACCTGAAGAAAAAGCTAAACTCTATGCAGCAATTGGATATAGTGAAACTGTGGTGGATCCAACCATGCCTAAAAGAGTAGGTTTTATAAAATTACTTGTTCAGCTTGTTCCTGCATCATTATTTGGTTTGGTGTAGTAAATGAAACTAATACTTTGTTTTAACTGTCACCTTTTGAACTGGCACTCTTGACAAATCGTCAAAAATTATGTACATGAAATTTTGGGGGTTTACTGTGTTATGACAATCTGTGATGTCTGAATAGTCAGTTGAGGGTGTGACTGAGAAGGCTCTCTGCTAGTAATTTTTATTTAAGGCAAAGTTGCATTGTAATTTCATTCGTGCTGTAAATGAAATATAACTGTGATGTATGTACCCACTGTATTACATTTCTATTACTTGGTTTGTGTTTTTGCATTAATTATGCAGACATCTTGATCAACCAGAATATTTGATGAGCCAATATGCTCCAGCTCCTGTAGATGCTGGTGTTTAAATGATTGCTGTATTTTATTCCATAACCATTGGTAATGCAACCTTTCAGGAGAGTCAATGTGCCTTGTTTTTGCTTGATGATTATTTCACCGAAATTTTTGTGGCGTGAATAATTGATCTCCCATGGTGTTGCTAACAAGAAAGAAAGAAAAACAAGATTATCATTTCTTTCTTTCTGTCTCCATCTTGTTCAGTAAAAGGTATATCTTTTTTGGGCTCATTCCTTCCGTGGTTTGTTCACATGCATAATCTGATTTGCATCAGGAATAGATCAGAAGTCTTATTAACGAGAAGTCTAATTCCTAGAAGCAACTAGAGAACAAATACCTGCTCAAGTCCTGGAGTTCACAGCAATGTTGAATGAGAAATCGCAATTGATATTGCCAGTAATATGCCAAATCTCCTATTTTTGAGTGCTCCTACAAAGAATTCTCCTTTATAAATATATCTGTAGATATACTTCTTGTGGCTGAAACGTGAGTAGGTGCTGGCCCCCTGTTTGAATTTGCAGACATGTGGGGAAGCATCACTGGAAACTAATGAATCCTAGGATTCAGCATCACAATAATGAATTCTTTGCTCAACACTTGTCCTAAGCAACAGACATTACAGTTGTGCATTGAGTTGGTTGATGCCATCTTATATGATTTGAAATCAAATTATTACTAGCAGCTAGATCAACAGATCTTGCCTGTGAAGTCCGTATTGGAGAACGTATTGATGTTGTGTCATACCAGTTTGTCCTCTGGGAGCTTAACATCAGTATTATTGAGGATTTCCATGTTTGGTCCCAAGGAAGAACCAATAACATTTTATTGTTTATTTTCTCAGAATCCAAAAACCGGATGTTAACTCTTTAAAAAAAAAATCACACACAAGATTCATCTTTTTTTAAATCAAAAGGTTTTATTAAACGCAAGAATAGTCAATTATTTTAAATACCCTTGAAAGTATAAGGAACGCAGTTACTAAACTCAACATCATTCTATTCCTTCCCCACAACACCAACTCCCACCAGCCAGCTACCACCAAAATAAACTCAAAATGGATTGCAGTCAAAAGTTAGAAGATAACCACTTGATCTGTGTAATGATCAGAAGATTTGTAAAGACTCAGATTGCTAAAGACTTCTACTTTATTTTGGCATGGCCTTCTCTTCAAATCTTCTCCAACGATTTTATAGTTAGAAACTTCACGTTCAACACTGTATTATCTCCAGCATTTTAAGCATAACCACCCCAGGCAGAGCTCCCCTCGTACTAACGTTCTTTAATTCTGCAGTATTAGGAAACTCACTAGCCTCTCTTCTTCAATGTGAGCTCCTGTGTGTTTGAATATTTAGAGTGGAATGTTGTCAGATCCTAGAGCCTTTACGCGGTTGCTTTATTGCCTTGGTGATGTCAGCTTCTGATGGATCAAAGGTCATATCATCCAGAATGTGATGGTGTGAAAACAATTTAATGAAGTTTTCATGCACTGTGAATCCTTGTTTCAGAAGATGGTTCGAGTGCTTTACTGAATGAGAGATTCTTATGAATGTATGGAGCTTATTACTGCCTTCAGAGAGGACTGGTGCTGTTTCATCAATTCTGGGGCAGTTTACAGTTCTTTGTGGTGAACCTTCGGATTATGCTTTTCAGCAGTTTCCTGAAATCCTGCAGTGATGTTCCCCTGTCATTGATGCCTTCTCTTCTCTTAGTTTGCCCTGCATCCTGTTTTAGGCGTGGTGTTATTGGCTTTTCTTGGCAATTTCTTCTTATCTGTAGGATGTATGAACATTGTGCACATCTGTTAGCTTGGCTATGTCTTGGTCATTCTTGAGGAGCCAGACTTGATGCTTCTGTTTCCAAATCCAAGCACCTCTGATTGTGTGCTATAAATAACATCCTTTCAGTTTTGCCAAGAATCTTTTTTAGTGTCTGCTACCTTTTGTAGTGTATGCAAATGCATTAGCTTTTTAAAATTTCCAGTTCCCGTCTGTTGATATCGCTTTTTTGGATAACTTGCATAAAATCCTTCTGTGGTTTGTCTCTGTCATCACATTTTATGTGTTATCTTCAAGAAGACAATACTTCTGAAAACTTGATGGTCTCACCAGAATTTTGAACCACCTTAGGTGGTGTATTGAATACATCTCTTTGAGGTCTCGCTTGAGGTATAATGTAGTACAGTATTTACCAGCATTTCGATCTAAGGAGCTTTCTGAGGCTATTTTCAAAATTGACAATGTTTAAATGGTTGTAAGGTCAAACTTCTTGCACTTGGGGAGGACCTTGTTGTTCTGTTACGCATCAGTATGGAAGAACACAATCGAACTGGATGGTAATGTAGAAAAAGTGAATTCTGGAGCGTGTTTAGCAACTCACCTAAGAGAAGGACACCATAAAAATTAGGTACGTCCAACATTTGCACTATGCATTATCAGCTGACAAGCGGTTCTTCACAACTTCACCCGTTTAAATAGCCTCAATTTGCTGGTTGAGAGGAAACTTCAATCAAAATCTGTTAGTGTGGATGTTGCACTGGGGACAGATAATGGATACTATCAGCAACTTTTATTCTGAACCCTGCACAAAGACTGGCTCAGGGTGATGCCCACTCTTCACAGATTTGGGCAAATGCTAATTATACAGCTCACCCAGACAGCAAAGCAGACCAGTTTGATGTATCACTACTACCGCCCATGTATTAAAGTCTGTACCAACACTGGCATTGAGTCATCGAGGATAATGTATTTGTCCTATTGTGGTATTTCTCAGATGTCTTTCTCTGAGATCATTGAAGAACACTCCTTTGACCGCATCCGATGCATTCATGTGTGTAAGTTGGAACTAATGTACGTTGCAGAGACCTAAGTGAAGCACGATGAGTTTTTGCTTGATGCACCTAAGCAATTAATTGATTTTCATGCTATTTCAGGTCAAATTGTGAAGCCTGCTGTCTTGATAAACCATTGAAAAGTGAAACATTTTCCTGTTACGTTAGTATGCAATTCCTCAGTAAATGTGGTTTTACTGAGTAGTCAATGTAGTATTTACCCAGCATTCTGGCTGCAAGGGTTGTTCTGTGTTGTTTTTGCTTGTTCCCTGGCCTGCTATCATGTGTCATCTAGTAATTAGTTTTTATGTTTCGAGTTTTCTTGGTCACCAATCACTGTTTGAAACGAACAAGGAGCAGTGAAGTGGTAGATGCAGAGGGGCCTAGGTAGCTTTGCTTCTCAGTCACTGGATTAAGGAAAGAAGCACTCTAAATATCTAGAAGGATAAGGGCAGCAGATGAATGGAACACCATCAACTGCAAGTTGGCTTTCAGACCACTCACCGTCCTGACGTGGAATTATATCACCATTTCTTATTTGTTAATGGTTCTAAGTCTTAGAATTTCCTTTTCAATAGTATTATGGGTATTACTACACCCCACCCCATAGATTGCAGGTTGAAAGGTAGTTCACCACTAACTTCATGAGAACTATTGGGAACGGGCAGTAAATGCTAGCATTGCCTGAAATGGTCATTGTCATTGTTGCTGACTTTGAACTTGAATGTAGCATTTATTTACATTGTACAGTAAATACTAACTGTTGTTCTTGACCTTATTGCATAGTATGAAGCAGTAAAACTTGCTGTGAAGCTTGTTAGCATGTCCGTTTCCATTCGAGAAGAAGACAACCAGCCAGAGATCATGAAATTTGCTGTGATTGACTTGAGCATGATGCTGACCCAGAGACCAGGAGCACAAGCAATAAAGTACGTTTTTATGACTTATAACATATCTTTGGATCCCTCATTAAAGTAGATGATATTACTTTTCTCCCAGGGCTATGACTGAAATAGTGATTGCAATGAATATGTAGAAGAACGCAAGTTAAATTTAACAGCTTATTCTTTTTGGTAACTAATGTACGCAGTCTTTTAGGAATTTTATTCACAAGGGAGATTGTGGGAATCTTTGACAATGCTCAAGTTGCTCTCTCCTAAACTCTTCCATCATGGTTGATATGCCAGAAATACCACATAACAAGCAAACTCCCATTCATCTGTTGCTCCTTTAAGATTACCCTCGTTACCTCCCAAACTCCTCATAGTTGGAATTAAAACCATGTGCCTCTTTACAGATTTGTCTGTGAGTTCACTGTGACCTTCTTTCAGAATTTCTTCTAAGTTTCTAAGTAGCAATTATCTAACAATTTGATTATTTTGATTTTGTGCACATCTCCCTGTTGACCTCTGCGTCATTTTCTCTGAAACTGTTATCTGTTAGCTGCCCCGTTCCCACCTTGTCTCTTCAATGAACTCGTCAGTGAATCTGTGAAACCCAGTTCTTGTTCCATAAAGCTGACTGCTGCTGAACAGCAATTTTTGTTTGTATGTCATACGTGTGTGTCGTTGACAAGGCCAGCATTTATTGCCCATCCCTATTTGCCTTGAGAATGATAATGAACCATCCAAACCACGAGTTTCTGGTTTCGAGATGTACCCACATGTTATTCTGAAGGTAAGACCATGAAGGCACAGCAGTCGGGATGTTGTATGGCTTGTGAGGGAAATTGCCGCTTGTGGTATTGCATGTGCCTGTGCTTTTAGGTGGTGGAGGTGACAGGCTTGTCAAAGGAGGCTTGCTAGGTTAATGTAGTGCACCTTGTGTGTTTTAAAAAAAAACACTGCCACAGTATTTTTGGTGTGAGTAGCCAATGAATTAATAGGTAAGGTGCTGATCAATGGGGCTGCTATGTTCTGAATTTTGTCAATCTATTTGATTGTTATTGGAGTTTCTTCCACCCAGGCAAGTGGAGAGTTTTCTGTCACTTTGCTGAATTGGTTTGTAGATGGTGGACAGGCTTTCAGGAATCAAGAGATGAATTACCACAGAATTCCCAAATTTTAACCTGCCCTTTTAGCCAGTGTTTGGACAATTTGGTTTATAGTGGTAGATGAATAATAATGAATCTTCAACATGAAGAGGCTCTGACCTTCATAAGATGTGGTTTTCTCCCTGATAGAAGAGAGGTGCAAGTTACATCAGCTAGTAAGACATTGTTACTAAGACTGTTAGCGACTTGGATGTAGTATTTGACCACTTCAAGATCCAGACCTGTTCTCCTGATTTCCTGCCCAATGACTTTGATGTCACATTGGTTGGAGCATAATGCAGTGTCCAACATTAACTCTTTCACAGTTAGCTGATACAAGATTTCAGATATCAGAGGTCACAGATAGAAGGTGATTAGTAGAAGGATTTAAGAGTTTGTAAGGAAAACATATTTCAGCTAGAGAAGGGGGTAAGTGTTTGGAATTTGTTGCTATGGTTTGATGTTTGAGGCAAAAATGCTGAGCTCAACTCAACTCATTTAAAAGGAACTTGCAAATTAACTTGTTTCAGGTGTACATCCAAGGCTGTGGATAATGTATTGGTAAGAAGGCCGAGAGCTGGCAGCACCTTTATCCACATAGAGGAAATGTGATGGGCTGAAATGGCCTCTTGCTAGCGCATAAACTAATGATCCTGTTATCTTTCTTCAAAGCTGCTTTTCTTCCCCACCCTCCCCCATAGTTTACATTTATACATGCATGTACGTGATTACACATGCTTCTATCCCATCTCCTCCCAAGCAGTTCTTTATCTGTAAAGTCCAATGTGCTTGTTCTGCAGATAGTTTTGCTGTCAGCATGACTTCAGTTAGATTCTGCAGTGAAATAATGTGCATTGTGTTGCTCTTTCTTGTCAGTAATTGATGCTTCTTGCCAGTCATGCTGTCAGGTTTGAAGGTTCCTATAATGATGACAAGAACGGAAAACATTTTCTAGCTCTATGTAGTTGCAGATTTTGTTTTCGTTGAATATATATTTTTCTTTATTCACTCATGGGATGAGGGCATTGCTGGCTAGGCAATTCATTGCCTGCCCCTAATTGCCCAGAGGGTAGTTAAGCAGCAGCCACATTGCTGTGGGTTTGAAGTCACAGGGAGGCCAGGCCAATAATTTTCACTTGTACCATAGGTAATGCCATTAAATTTTCTTGTTGGGTTCTGCCATGAGTTGAGGAAACCCAAGAAACTCATATGCCCACTGCCCTTTGACCATTCAGTTGACAACAGTTGACGGAACCCAGCCCATGGCCAACAACCTCATCGCTCCGCCCACAATGTCCACAGCCAGCAACCCCAGAGGAGACAGCCACACTGAGCCATGCCGAATCTTCACCATCCCCACAGAACTCCCACTGACTGAGGATGAATGGTCAGTCCTAAGCAAGGGGCTCACCTTTGTCCCCCTACAACCACACATCAACGAATACCATTCACGTTTGGACATAGAGCAGTTTTTCCGCCGCCTTCGCCCCCACGCTTACTACTTCAACCAGGAACCTAACCCTCCCTCCACTGACCCCTTCACCTGCTTCCAACACTAGTCCTCCTCCTGGACACCACCCCCAGGCCTCCTACCCTCCCTCGACCTCTTCATCTCCAACTGCCGTCGAGACATTAACCGCCTCAACCTCTCCACCCCTCTCACCCACTCCGACCTCTCCCCTGCAGAACGGGCAGCCCTCCGCTCCCACCCCAACCTCACCATCAAACCCGCAGACATGGGTGGCGCAGTGGTAGTATGGCTCACTGACCTCTACATCGCCGAGGCCAAACACCAACTCTCTGACACCACCTCCTACCGCCCCCTTGATCATGACCCCACCCCCGAGCACCAAACCATCATCTCCAACACCATTCATGACCTCATCACCTCAGGGGACCTCCCACCCACAGCCTCCAACCTCATTATTCCCCAACCCCGCACGGCCCGTTTCTATCTCCTTCCCAAAATCCACAAACCTGCCTGCCCTGGTCGACCCATTGTCTCACCCTGTTCCTGCCCCACCGAACACATCTCCACCTATCTGGACTCCATTTTCTCCCCTTTGGTCCAGGAACTCCCTACCTACATCAGTGACACCACCCACGCCCTCCACCTCCTCCAGGACGTCCAATTCCCTGGCCGCCAACAGCTCATTTTCACCATGGACGTCCAGTCTCTATACACATGCATTCCGCATGCAGATGGCCTCAAGGCCCTCTGCTTCTTCCTGTCCCGCAGGCCCGACCAGTCCCCCTCCACCGACACCCTCAGCCGCCTAGCTGAACTCATCCTCACCCTCGTTCGATTCCTCCCACTTCCTACAGACTAAGGGGGTGGCCATGGGCCCCCGCATGGGCCCCAGCTATGCCTACCTCTTTGTAGGTTACGTGGAACAGTCCCTCTTCCGCACCTACACAGGCCCCAAACCCCACCTCTTCCTCCGTTACATTGACTGTATCGGTGCCGCCTCTTGCTCCTCAGAGGAGCTCGAACAGTTCATCCACTTCCCCAACACCTTCCACCCCAACCTTCAGTTCACCTGGGCTATCTCCAGCACATCCCTCACCTTCCTGGACACCTCGGTCTCCATCTCGGGCACCCAGCTTGTAACTGATGTACGTTTCAAGCCCACCGACTCCCACAGCTATCTAGAATACACCTCCTCCCACCCATCCTCCTGAAAAAATTCCATCCCCTATTCCCAATTCCTCCACCTCCACCGCATCTGCTCCCACGATGTGGCATTCCACTCCCGCACATCCCAGATGTCCAAGTTCTTCAGGACCGCCACTTTCCCCCCCACAGTGGTCGAGAACGCCCTTGACCGCGTCTCCCGCATTTCCCGCATTTCCCGCAATACATCCCTCGCACCCCGCCCCCGCCATAACCGCCCAGAGAGGACCACCCTCATTCTCACACACCACCCCACCAACCTCCGGATACAACGCATCATCCTCCGACACTTCCGCCATCTACAATCCGACCCCACCACCCAAGACGTTTTTCCATCCCCACCCTTGTCTGCTTTCCGGAGTGACCACTCTCTCCGTGACTCCCTTGTTCGCTCCACACTGCCCTCCAACCCCACCACACCCGGCACCTTCCCCTGCAACCGCAGGAAATGCTACACTTGCCCCCACACCACCTCCCTCACCCTTATCCCAGGCCCCAAGATGACTTTCCATATTAAGCAGAGGTTCACCTGCACATCTGCCAATGTGGTATACTGTATCCATTGTACCCGGTGTGGCGTCCTCTACATTGGGGAAACCAAGCGGAGGCTTGGGGACCGCTTTGCAGAACACCTCCGCTCGGTTCGCAATAAACAACTGCACCTCCCAGTCGCAAACCATTTCATCTCCCCCTCCCATTCTTTAGATGACATGTCCATCATGGGCCTCCTGCAGTGCCACAATGATGCCACCCGAAGGTTGCAGGAACAGCAACTCATATTCCGCTTGGGAACCCTGCAGCCTAATGGTATCAATGTGGACTTCACCAGCTTCAAAATCTCCCCTTCCCCCACCGCATCCCAAAACCAGCCCACTTTGTCCCCTCCCCCCACTGCATCCCAAAACCAGCCCAGCCTGTCTCTGCCTCCCTAACCTGTTCTTCCTCTCACCCAGCTCTTCCTCCCACCCCAAGCCGCACCTCCATTTCCTACCTACTAACCTCATCCCACCTCCTTGACCTGTCCGTCTTACCTGGACTGACCTATCCCCTCTCTACCTCCCCACCTATACGCTCCTGTCCACCTATCATCTTTTCTCTCCATCTTTGGTCCCCCTCCCTCCCCCCTCCCTATTTATTCCGGATCCGTCACCCCATCCCCCTCTCTGATGAAGGGCCTAGGCCCGAAACATCAGCTTTTGTGCTCCTGAGATGCTGCTTGGCCTGCTGTGTTCATCCAGCTTCACACTTTATTATCTTGTTCTTAGACAAGTTGTTTTCTGAACTAGATTCTCTTTGAATAGTCTTTGCAAAATGCAGTTATTCTTGACCTGTTTGCTGCCTTTTTGAGCAAGTTGTACATCTTCTACTTGTGTGTCTGTGTGTCTGTATGTATGTGTACATTGGAAGTTTATAAGGGAGTTAGAGCTTTATCTATTAGTGTTATATATTGACTGTTCATAATTGTCTACCTGGAGGTAGATTCTGTATTTATTTGTAATTTATAGTAAGTCTCGGTCAATACAGCCATCTGGTCCACACTTTCTGCCAACTTGGTCTAAATTGAAAGCTAAGTTTGGAAAGTTCGTGCATTTTGACGTCTTCGTCTTTTGATGCACCTCTTGGAAACAGCAAGGCTTAACTTCCAGCACACTACCGCAGTGAAGTATGGTAATTAAGGGGCCGTTTCCCTGATACACAGTTTTTGGGGTACTTTGTCCATTGGACGTGGACCTGATGGTTGTTGCTTGTCCTTTGCCACATTGTGTGACTGCTCTGTTTCTTGAGCATGGAGCTGTCTGCTGCTGTGTCTAGCGTCTACCTGGGCGACTGCTTGGAAGTGCCGCTGTTTATGCTGGCTGCATGCCCAGATATGGTTCATACATTCTACTAGCAGCTGTGGGCTGCACCCTGCTATGTGGGCTCCGCTATTTTGCCTCAGGGGTGATGGGTGTGCTGCCACGCTCCAAAGTCACTAGCAGTCCGTAGGTCAGGGAAAGACAGGGAGCTGCTGAGCTCACACATGGTTGCCCTGAGATGTATAGCTGCAAAGCTCGTGTTTTCTGAGGAGGTGGTTGTCTGTTGGGAGAGTGGAAAAGATCCTGTCAGGCAGTGGTGTGCCTGGGGGAAGGCGATGGCTGCATTGGGTATCATGCTGCAGTGAGGCACAGGGCAAAGCTGCAAAGAAGAATGCTGGGAGCAGCCTCCAGTCTTGAGAGAAGAGGAGTTTGTGCCAAAATGATGCGAACTGAGCCACTTAATTTTCTGCTGTAGGGGAAGAGAAGGGAAAAACTATTAGGCAGATAAAGATTGCTGATCATAACCAGCGAAGAATCATAGAATCATTGGATTTATAGTGCAGAAGGAGGCCATTCTACCCATTGTGTCTATACCAGCTCCCAAAAGAACTACCCAGCTAGTCCCACTCTCTAGACCTATCCTTGTCGTCCTCTACCTTCATCCTTTTGAAATATATATCCAGCTCTCTTTTGAAACCACCTATGGAATCTGCCTCTACCACTCCTCCAGGCAGTGCATTTCCAATTCTAATAGTCCTGAGTAAGTTTCTCCTCCTCTTAATTCTAGGTTTCTTGCTGACAGTGTTGAAGCCGTAACTCCTAGTTACTGACATACTAACCAGTGAAAAGAAGATAGCCTGCCAAAATTGTTCATAATTTTGGGAACCTCAATATGGTCACCTCTTAATCTTCTCTGCTCCAAGGAGAATAAGCCCAATCTCTGTAATCTTCCCTGGCATTATTTTGGTAAATCTCCTTAATTCTCTCCAGGACTTTAACACCCTTCCTTAAATAAGGTACCCAGAGCTGAACACAATACTGCAAATATGGTCTGACCAATGATTTGTAGAGGTGTAGCACTATTTCCTTGCTTTTTATACTAGATGCCTCCATTTATAAACCCAAGAGTCCTATAATCCACCTCATCTTTTTCAATTTGCCCAGTTTCAGAGAATCATGCGCATGAACCTTGAGGTCCCTCTGCTCCTGTACTCCCCTCAAAGTTATACCATTGAGCTTGTATTGTCTTTGTGCTTCTTCTACCAAAGTGCATTACCTTACATTTCTTTTCATTGAATTTCATCTGCAAGGTGGCTGCCCATTTAGCCAACTGAAGTTGCTCACCATCATCCTCATAACTCATTATTCTCCCTAGCTTAGTATCAGCTGCAAATTTAGAGATTTTGCTCTCAAAATCCATCTCCAAATCATTTCTATAGATCTGAAAAAGAAAGGGTCCCAATACCAATCCCTGGGGAATGCCACCTTCAACTCCTCTCTAATCTGAAATATGCCCAGCTACACCTGTTCCCAGGGTTTGTTGCAAGGTTGGGTAGAGTCCTTGTGAATTAAAAGGCAGGATGTTTAGAACTTGTTTGTAAAAATGATAGGGGAGAAAGAGTGTGTGACCTTTAAGAGGTGATGTGCTTTTCTAGGCTTGAAAATTAAAAAAAATAGCAGACTGCAAGCAGCTACAAATGCACAGATAGTTCTGAAATTGAAACATATATATCTATTGGCTGTGCGGTCAGCAAGTTGGGCTTGTTTTGACGTTATGGCAACCAGCTTGAATATCAGCCAATTAAATCAGGCCCCAGATACCAAAACCCAGTCAAATTTAAATCTGATGGTGTCAACAACCTAGCACCAATCCGATTGTATGAAAATTGACTGGTCATCAAGGATGTATAAGAAGTGAATTTCTGAAAAGCAGTGTGAGCAAACTGCCATTGGAAGATTAAAACTCAGGCTCTCACAGAAATGTTCAAGCTCTCCGATTGAATAGGTATGACGCATTCTTAGCTAATATTCCTGACACATGGATTCAATAAAGAAAGAATCCCTGACTAAAGAAAAGCAGAAAAGGCAAGAAATGTTTTGAAAGATGCGTCCTGACTGTAGTTTTGAGTGTCTAAGTTTTAATTTTTTTTATTACTTTGGTTTATACAAGTGGGACTTTTATTAGAACAGCATGCCATTAGAATTTTTATTTGGGATTAGTTAGTAATTGGGGAGATATTGTTCTGGTTTGTTATCAGTTCTATTAATTTGTTCACTGTTCCAGATGGATAAATAAATTGTTACTTGTTGATTATAGAGTGAGTGAAAGAATTTCATTCAATTTAACCTCCTTTCTAACAGATTGGGCAATTAAAAGGCAGTGTATACCATTTTTCCCATTTCCTTTAGCAAATTATGAGGTGTGGTGAGCTTCTCTGGGTGTTTCGGTTTTGATTAGCAGAGGGGTTCAACCTCCACTCTGTAACAGGTTCTAAGTGTGCACTTTTAGCCTGCGAGACTGAGGGTTTCATGGATAACATGTTTAGAAAGGTGGCTGCAATGCTGGCCCAGGAACTTGGTGACCACCAGGCAGACCAAGAGAATTGGTCAGGTAGGGGAGGTGACCTCTCGGGGCCCTGGGAGTCGGTGGGTTTGTAAGGGGTGTTGGTGGCCAGGCTATTCTTGAAATGGAAGTTAATGTCAAGGAAGTAAGGATCAGACTGTACAGGAGGGGAGGAAGAAAAAAGCAGGAGCGATAGTCATAGGTGATTTGTTAATTAGGGAACAGGTGTTTCAGTTATCATAGATGTGGCTCCTGGCCAGTGTGTTTCCTCCTTGGTGCCAGGGTCAGGGATGTTGATGAGCAGCTGCAGGGCATCCTGAAGTGCGAGGGTGGTAAGTCAGTGGTTGTGATACAGATTGATGCCAACCACATGGGAACAGTAAGGAGTGAGGTCTAGCATCGAGAATTTTGGGAGCTGGGCAGTAGACTAAAGAGCAGGACCACAAAGGTTATAATCTCTGGATAACTCTAGACATCATATGCAATTGAGCGCAGAAGAAAGAGAATAGGACAAATGAGTACGTGGTACAAGGGGGTAGGAGTAAGATTCTGCGATCACTGGGACCATTTCTTCCGACAGCCTACATCTGAACCAGAATGGGAGTAAATTCCTTGCATGTGTGTTTGTTAGTCTGTTAGGAGGAATTTAAACTAGTTTTGCAGAGGCAGAAGGGGAAAGCAGTGTCATTTTAATAGGAACAGAACACACTTTGGCAATAGGAATGACAGAGTGGTTTCAGCCATATTAAGCTTCCAGGGAGTAACGTTAGGCTGGATGGTCTCTAATGTGAGGGACATTATGGGCAAGAGCATAGATTGACAAGTGGAATTGCGATGTTGTTGCCGCCACAGAGACATGATGGACAGAGAGGCAGTTCCGGCAACTCAAAGTTCTGGTGTGCAGGATATTCAGGCAGGGCAGGAGAGGCTATAAAAGAGGGGTGGCCTTGTATGATTAATTAAGAAGTCAGTTAGTGTAGTAAGGAGGGAAAATATCATCGAAGGGTCTTCAGATCAAGTTTTATGAGTAGGGTTGGGAGTAAAAAGGGGGTATTCCACACTGGTGGGAGTGTTTTATGGACCCCAAACAATAAACAGGAAGTAGAGGAGCAGATATGTACTTGATTAAATGAAGTGTGTGAAAACAATCTCAGGGTAATTATATTAGAAGATTTCAACTTCCCCCAACATTAGTCGGGATTCTCATAGTGTAAAGGGCTTCGAATGGACAGATTTCTTTGAATGTGTTCAGGAGAGCTTTTTTATATCAATGAGTAGGAGATCCAATAAAAGATGATGCAATGCTGGACCTAATTCTAGGGAACAAAATTAGACAGGCGTTGGACGTGATCGTGGGTGAGCACTTTAGTAATAGAGACACAACACAAAATATTTGAATTGTGTTGTGGAAAAGGAAAAGGGATGGTATACAAAAATGGTTTTTGGATTGGTGGAAGGCAGTTTTTATTAAAATAAGGCAGGATCTGGCCAAACATAGACTGGGCTACTCATGGGCAAATTTCTAGCAAAACAGGGGTGCCTGTTCAATTGAATTGGTAAGCGTACAGGTCCAACAAACTCAGAAAACTGCATTATTTCCTTTTAAAATTTTTTGATTTTAGAAAACGTATTATTGTACATCTATACTTTATTCTTAGTGTTGGCCCTTATTCTTGTGGGCAAATTGGAGGTTTCCTGCCTTTCATAAACTGATGGCCAAAGCATGTCCATGTCTAGAACTTCAACTGGAAAAAGAATTCTCGAGACTGTGGTCATAACACATTTTTCTGTTAGGTCTGATTTAAATTATGGATCTCTACTTCTTTGTAGCCTGAAGAAGTCTCCTAACTTTTATTCGATAAATGTCTGCCTGCTTAATCTTTAAAATTATCCCTTAAGTTGACTTAATTCTGCTTTGTGGTGATTCTGGTGCTGGAACCTTGGTTAAAAGTACTCTGATTTCCTTACTGTATCCAGTGCTCACTGTGAGGTGTAGATGTTCCATTTTTACTTTTAGAATTCTTGAATATTTTCTTGTGTCATTAATTTCAAGGTATTTTTACCTTTACCAAGAGGAGCTTGTAACTTTTCTCTCATAGAGCTCAATTACAAACACTTCCTAGCAGCACCTACAATTCCTCAGTTCCTCATGGAGTATTTAACTATCAGGTGTGGTTATTCAGGTTCATGCTGATTTTTTTTCCTGTACTACTTCCCTCGCCTGCATTGAAAGCTTTAGCCTATCGTTCTGTTTCTCCCATACTGCACTTCCAATCTCTCCGACTGACTGCTTGTTTCTCCGTGTATTTGCAGTTGCTGACTGACTATCTGTGAATAGTTCTGAAAGAGCAAGAGAGTCTTTAAAGCTGGAAATTTCTTCTCCTAGGCACATTGGAATTTTTTCACAGTTATAACTTGTTATTAAGCAATTATGTCCGCTTCTTTTTGTGGATAGAAGGATGCTGCCTCAATGCCACATTCTTAAGCTATCTCCATATTCTTGATGCCATTTGTAAATACCAACTGTCTTGCGCTTATTTAATGTTTGTGCTTCCATAGGTCTTGCTCCATATGAACATGGATTGTTTCAGTATCTGAGGAGTTGCACATGTTTTTGAGCATTGTGATAGAAGCAGCTGAAGGTGGCTAGGCCTAGAAAATTGTCCTGGGCAACTTTTGAGGCAGTATTCTGTGACTGAGAAGATTTGACCTGATTATTCTGTGACTGACTTGGCTAGATGGCTGCTTTACAGTGCAGAGTGACTCGAATAATACAGGTCACTGTGAAAGGATCACCTTCTCAATTTTGCCCCTTGCCCAAGACAAGGTGACCTTTGGATTATATTCACCACTCGTAATCTTTCTGTATTAAAAGAGCAACCTTATGGTCCTCTGGGACCATGGTGACTTTTCCCTGACCTATTTACACCAACTATAAGCAAATCTTTTGGCTCATTATGACAACACTATCGTTCCCTTTTCCTTTAGTACCATGAATCATCTTGTCAGTTAATCTGTCCTGTACTATCACCACTTCTGTTGTTCCTTGCCCGCCCTGTTCGCTTGCTTCAAATCTGATCCATTACTTTCTCCTGCTCTCCTTTAGTTCTGAAGAAATGTCCTTTACCTGGAAGATTAATGTTTCTGCCTCAGCAGATGCTGCCAACTCTGTGGGTATTATGACATTATCTGTTTTTAATTGATGGCACGGAGTTTTAGTACAAGTTAGTGTGCAAGCTCTATTACGTTAGCTTTGAGGATTTCCTTTTTTAATATAGATTTGAAGCCAAGATAAGTACATTGGAAGTGACGGGACTGCCTCAGAACACGGACAAGCCACTGCTGCTTTCTTCAAGGAGTGCTTTGACCGAGAATGAAGAAATTCTGCTCAGGATCATGTTTGAGACCAATCCATTGGATGAAAGAGCTGATCAGCGGCTGAAGGTGGAGTCACGTCCACTAGAAATTGTATATGATGCGGTGAGTGAAATGCGTATTCGTTTAATGCATTTTAAAGTTATAATTAACAAGTAATATTTTGGCTATTTTAACTAGTTTTTATCCAGTGTTTTGGGAGAGCATACATTAAAAAATGCACAGAGGCAGACTATTCACTTTGTTGTGCCTGAATTAGCTCTTTGGTAGCACAGCCTACTTAGTCTGACTTCTCTGCTTTTTTTCCACGATGACCTTTTTTGTTTATCTTTTAAACCTTTAAGAAATTGTCCAATACCATTCTCAAGTTTTAGTGTTAAATTCTGCTCTCCTTTCGTCAGTGCATTCCAGGCCACAATGACTGACCCATTTAAAAACCAAGTTTGTGTCCCATCCCTCTGGGTCTTTTTTTTTTACCATAAACCTTAAATCTGTGTTGATTAATTACTGACCTTTCTGTCACTTGAAATTGTGTCACTTTATTTTCTATATCAAAATACGAAATAACTATGATCTGTAATGATGATCGTAAAACTGGCATTAAAAACTGGTCTGCTTCATTCATGACGTTCCGAAAACAAAAACCTGTCTTGTCAGAGCCTGAGCTGTATCTGACTTAAGGGCCACAGCAATATGGAATTTTTAAATGCCTTCTGAAGTGATTTAGCAAGCCAGTTGTGTTCAAGGTGACAGTTCATAGCCGCCTTCTTAAAGGTTGTTGAAACTGGGCAATAATTGTTGGCCGTGTCAATTTCGCCCACGTTCTTAATCACTGTCAAAATTTTCTCGATCCCTCTCTGCTTCTCCAACAATAACAAATTCACTTTTTATAGTTATATTTTGCCTTTAATGGGGTCCTAAGATTGTTGAACAAAATATAACAAAGCCACATACAGAGACATTAGAGCAACTCAATAAATGCCTGAATGAAGTGATAAATTGAGTGTCTTAACGAATGAAAGAAAGGAAGTGAATCAGACATGGAGAAAGATCCTGGAAGTTAGGACACAGCTGCCATTGAAAATCAGAGATGCTGAAGAGGCCAGATATGGAAGAGGGATCTCATAGTAATAGTGCTGGTGGCGATTTAGGGATATGGAGAGGTGAGAGCATAAAAGGATTTTAGAATAAATTCGGGAGGTGGTTCTATTACTAGAGAACAGTAGACCTTGAAAGGGTGCTTTGCAGATTTTGCTGAATACCTTCAAACGAGTTGAAACTGTTCATGGTTAAGGAGTCATCACTCACAAAATATAAACATTTCAGGTCAGGGCCGAAGTAATTTTCTTAGTCTTTATAGTGTAGGTGGTTTGGAGAGGAATTCTCCAGGATGGTTTTATGTCTCAAATTACCTTGTGTATTTTTCACTTTTATTGTTTGTTAGGTAATGAAATATTTTGGGTGAGGTGGAAAGTGCTGTGATACACAAGATATCACTTTTGGAAGGAATAGGTTAGATGGAGTGCGGAATCTTTACTTATTTGTCAATGCTAGTAAGTTAATCAAATATCATTTCCATTGTAGTTACACCATCCAAACTATAATTTGAGTCAAACTTTGTTAAAGGCCACTTTATTGTGTTGGATTATTGTTATCCCATCTATACCAATGTTACTCACTACTAATACTCTGCAATTTCTACCTTGACATCCCTGGGTAATATCTGATACCTTACATCCATACCAGATGATTGATTGATTGTTTTCACCCCTACCAGCTTTTAAATTGTCTCTATCTCTTCTTATCAACTCCCTATTCGATTGCTACACAGGCAGCAGCGTCCTCTCTAATGAGAATCAATGCACAAATCTTGGACAATCGTTTTGATTCCAGGGTGTCCTTTCAGGAATTTCTTAGAGTAATATGCTATGTGGAATCATAGAATCCCCACACTGTGGAAGCAGGCCATTCAGCCCATCAAGCCCATACTGACCACCTGAAGAGCATCCCACCCAGACTGCCTTCTCATGGCCAATCCACCTAGTCTGCACGTCCCTGGACTCTAGTGGGCAATTTAGCCTGGCCATTCCATCTAACCTGCACATTTTTGGATTGTGGAAGGAAGCCCACGCAGATGTGGGAAGAATGTGCAAACTCCACGCAGTTTGTTGCCTGAGGCTGGAATTGAACCCAGGGCCCTGGTGCTGTGATGCAGTAGTGCTAACCACAGCCGTGATGCTGTCCTCTTCAGTTACTACTGCTTATTCCTTTCATCAACAGGTCAGATGTGCCAATGTTCACTGATTATAAAATGTTCAGCAACATTCAAGGCTCCTGTCCAGTATGTGGCCTGTGGCCTAGTATGCCTTCGCATTGTATGTATGCATTTGAATACTACTTAAATGCTATGAGGTTCTCTTTTTCTGTTGCCCTTGCAGGTAATGAACTTCAGATTCCCAGTCCCCTTTGAATGAAACACAGATTTCTCACATCCTCTCTAAACCTCCTTCTCCTTACCTTAAATCTATGTCCTTATCGCTCATACCTTAGCCAAGGGGAAACATTCCTCCCTGTTTGCCCTGTCTGTGCTTCTTAATTTTAAACATCTCATTCAGGTTTACCCTCCGTCTCCTCTCTTCCAATGCAAACAACTCCAGTCTATCCAGTCTTTCTTCATAACTGAATCTCTCCAACCTTGTCAGTATCCTGGTAAAACCGCTCTGCCTCCTCTCCAGTGCAATAACATCCATCCGATAATTTGGATTCCAGAATTGAACGTAATAATCTAGCTGTGGCCTAACCAACATTTTATTCAGTTCAGGCGTAACCTCCCTGCTCTTCAACTCTGTGCCTTGGCTGATAAAGACAAGTATCTTATGCTCCTTAATCACTTTTATCTAGCTGACCTGCTATCTTAAGTGATCAGTGGATGTGCACACCAAGATCTCCGTCCTCTTTACTTTCCAAGTTCCTACTATTGATGTGTTCCTTTGAACTTGGGTAGGCCAAACAAGATATCACCTGAGTGAATGAGTAAACCGTGAAGAGGGCATGCACAATTAGTGGTATGGGGGATTGAGGTCTATGAGTCAGTGAAGGAAGATGCCACATGCAATAGTGGAGTAGTAGAATTTATAAGCCTCGATGGGAGGTGAGTGCAGTAGCAGAGATAGAATGAGTCCGAGGTATTGGGGTAGAGATAGTGACACTTAACCTGGCAGTGTAGAAAACATCTTTGGCTTTCAAAAAGCATATAGCAGCATAGGAAGAGACTGCACTGAACTGAGCGGCAACCTCTGACCTAGTTGGTAGGATCTGATGGTGTGGCCTTGCCTGATTGTCATAGACAAAGAGGATAGGGCTTCTCTGCACTGTCTGCCAAGCTGCTTGCCATCTTCAACTTACCTCCCTAGTCCAAACAAATGCCAGAAACTGCGCAAGGCAGCTCCGTTGTTGAACAAGTACAGAATGGCCTTTTTAAAGATAGTGCTGCAGTAGGGTCTAGGATTTTTTAAATTTCAAAAATATACTTTATTCATTAAAAATATCTTTATACACATAGCCACAAATACAGTTCAGTTCGCTATGGTAACATGTCAAGTATACAAACAAACATTGGATTTTGATTATCTCTAAATAAACCAAAGACATCTTCTACTTAAACCAGACTATATTGACGTATATTTGAGGCATCTTGAACCTTGCATTGTGACAGTCTGCAACTTTTGGTGGCATTCTGGGAGAATCCCTTTTTACACCCCCATATAAAAAAATTTCAAAACTATATTCGTAAGTATATATGTATATACCCAGGAACAAAAACAAAGTTGTTGGAAAACCTCAGCAAGTCTGGCAGCACCTGTGAAGGATAAAACAGAGTTAACATTTTCGGTCTGGTGACCATTCCTCAGAACCTTTGGTGGTTGGGAAAACATCAGTTTATATGCCCTAAAATTATTGAACTCCATATTGAGCCCGGACGGCTGCAGAGCCCCCAAGTGGAAAATGAGGTGTTCTTCCAGCTTGCGCTGAGCTTCAAACTATATATGTTTATAGCCACAAATGCAATTTGGTTCTGTATAGTAGCATATAAAGGAAATTTTAAAACATTGGACTTTAATTGTATCCAACAAACCAAAGATATTTCTTACACATTCAAGACTATGTTTACATACATTTGTGGCACTGTGAGGTCTGATAATTGAACGGACCTCCGCGTAGCTTTGGCAGATAGATCTCAGACGATGGTCTTTACCCACTGCGCTTTGGCAGCAGCTACCCCAAATTTTAGTGTATCCTTCAACACATAGTCCTGGACCTTGGAATGTACCAGTCTGCAACATTTCGTTGGGGTCAACTCCTTGTTCTGGAAGACCCATAAGTTTTGGGCAGACCAAAGAGCATCTTGCACTGAGTTGAGTGCCCTCTCAGCACAGGCAGTGTTTGTCTCGGAGTGTGTCCTGGGGAACAGATCATAGAGCACAGAGTCCTGCATCACGGAGCTGCTCAGGACAAACCTCGACGAAAACCACTGCATCTTTCTGCAGACTTCCTTTGCAAAGGCACATCCTAGAAGGAGAAATGTGACAGTCTGTACTATGCTCCCCCCAACCCACCCCACCCCAGCCCGCAGCTGCTTTATGGGCAGCGTGAGGTGGCGCAGACAAACCCGGCATACAAAAAGAATTTCAAAGGTCAGTGTTCTTCTCACTACCAGCTAAGCAGTGCTGAATACTTCCGCTGACGGCCAAGGCAGAAGAATAGACTAATATTAGAGGTGAAGGGTGCCAAAGGGTAAAGTACCTCAATGATGTGGGTTAGGCATCATGTGTGAGAAGCTTTGAGAGATCTCACCAGAGAGAAATGCTGCGTGAAACTTGATGAAAATCACTCTTAGCTGACTTCTGGGAAGATTCAGCCCTATATTGATAAAATTCTGGAAGATCATATACAAATTAGGGTAGAAAACTGCTTTGAATCCCCTGCTGCAGAAATAGATAGCTCTGAGGCACCAGCTGCTCAAAATATACTTTTGCAAATAGAAGCCTACATTTTTGAAATACTTTGCTGACCGTTGATCTAGCTGAAGCAGAAGAGCTTGTCCTCTCACCCCAAAGCAAGCATTAGTGTCATTCCAGTTTCAGATTTTCATTTTTCTTTTTACATTTCCATCCCCTCCAGCCACTCCTGCACCTTGATGTACTTACCTGTTGCTCATTTAAAGACTTCATTGGCTGAGTCTTGCATAATATTTTATCAGCCACCTGCGCCTTGATCTGCAGCGTGGTTTCCTTCTGGAAATATGAGACCCAATACTGGGGATGTCTCACCCGTGAGAAATACCCTCCATTTAAATGGGCAGACCCACAGTACTTCAGCAAAATTCTGAAGTGTTTCTGTATGGGTCAAAGCACAATGCTATCATTTTCCTATACGTGAAGCTGTGTGTTTAAATTTAGACAACTTGATGCTACATTATCAATACGTTCATTCCAACAGAGAACTATAAATGGGTTAGTCGACTTCTTTCGACCTCCAACAGATGTACAACTGGTAGAACTAACGTCGGCTACTTTGATGAAGCTTGAAGAATTCCGTGACAAAACTGCAACTGGTAAGTAGCAAAATTTGTGTTTTTGAAATGGTTTTATTCAGGAAGCTTTTAAAATAGGGTTGATGAGTTGTTGAAAAATTTATAATTTCTTATAATTACAGTAAAATACTTTTTTTTTGGAGCATCACCCAAATACCTGGAAGTCGAGAATTTGAAAGGAGTGAGCTATCCTATTTTTGTTTTAGCTTTTTTAATGGACTTCACTGAAGACAAAGTGTGGAATGTATTTAAGAATAAGAAGACCGATACTAGTGAAATAGCAGATGAAGCTCATAATGCAAGTGTGAAGATTGCCTCTAGGTAACAGTGGTCAGAATGTGATGGAATTTCATATTTATTTTGAGGGAGGAAAGAGTGAATTCAAGCCTTGTGTTTTAAATTTTAATGTGAGCAATTATGAAAATGCGAAAGCAGAGCGGACTGAGGAAAACTGGACAGTCCTGTTAATAGATAGGTTAGCAGCGATGCAGTGGCAAACATTTAGTCGCTGTTTCAAAACATGCATTCTAGCGAGAAAAAAAGACCCGAGGGAATAGCGCTGTATTCCTGCCTAACTAAGAGAATTAAAGACAGTTTCAAAGAAGAAATGTACAGTTCTGCAAAGGTGAATAACAGATTAGAAGATTGATTATAAGGAACAGCAAAGAAATATTAATAGAATACTAAGGAGGGAGAAATTAGAATATAACAAAAGGTTGCCAAAAATATTAAATACATGTTAATATACTCTACAAATTTAAAATGAAAAGGGAATGGAAAATGAGTATCGTTCCTTTGGGGCAAGAATAATGGAAAGTAGGAAGTGTTAAATTAAATAAAAGACTATTTTCTATGTCTTCACTGTAGAGAATTCAAATAATATCACAAGTGTTATTGTGCAGAAGGAGACCGTTTGGCCCACAGGGTCAATTAAGTGAGCATTATTTTAGCTGATTCCAATCTCCTGCTTTTTCCCAAACCCTTGCGATATTTTCATTCAAATAATCATCAATGTCCTCGTGACTGCCTCAGTTGAACCAACCTCCACTGTACTTCTAGGCAGTGCATTCCGGACCCTAACTACTAAGTGGAAAAGTTTTTTTTTCTTCCCCCAATACCCTTACTTTTGCCAATCACTTTAAATCTATGCCCTTTTTTTCATGTTCCTTTCTATAATTGGGAACAGTTTATCCCTACTTATTCTCTCTTGCCCATTAACGATTTTGAAAGTCTTGATCAGATATCCCCTTAGCACCCTTCTGCCCAAAGAGACCAGTCCCAACTTCTTCAATACATCTTCTTAACTGCAGTTCCACAATCCTAGAACTATTTTTGTAAATCATGCCTGCACACACGTCCATGTGCTGACATCTTTTCTAGAATCTGGTATGGGGAACTCTATACAGTACCAAAAAGATCTACTGCTGGAAAAAGTTCAGCAGGTCCTGGCACCATCTATGAACAGAAATCAGAATTAATGTTTTGGGTCTGGTGACCTCTCCTCAAGTACGCAAAACTCTAGTTGAATTCTAACAAATTCAAGCTCACTCCCTTGCTCTTTTACTTTGTGCTCCGATCAATAAAACTGAAGAATCTTTATGCTTTATTTCTTTTTTCAACTGCGCTGCCTCTTCCATATGTGCTCCCACATTCCTGTGCTCCTGAACCACCCCCTTATTGGTATTGCCTTTCAATGCTGCTCCTACTAAAATTTATCATCTCCTACTTCTCTGCACTGAATAGCATATGCCACCTGACCTTCCACTCCTCCAACTTGTCTGTGGCCCTTTGGAGTTCCATACTGTCGTTCTCTCAGTTTACAATACTTCGAAGTTTATTGTCATCTGCCAACTTAGAAATTGCCTCCTGTACACTAAAATCCAAATGATTAATACATATTGGGAAAAGTGAAGTTACCAATACCGATCTGTGGGGAATGCAACTATGAAGCCTACTTCTAGTATGAAAAATATCCATTGTACGTTACTCTGTTTCCTGTAGCTGAGCTAATTTTGTATCCACATTGCTCTTGATTTTTTTTAATACCATGATCTGTAACTGTCCTCACAAGTTTGTTGCATGGGACTGTATCAAATGACATCTGAAAATCCATGTACATCACATCAACAGCATGACTCTCATCAAGCCTTTCCCTTACAAGTTGAAGAAAAAAGAGTTAGCTAAGCATGATTTTCATTTCAAATTCCATGCTAATTATTCCTGATCAAGCCACCTTTTTGCATGTGAATGTTAATTTCACCCTGGTTAATTCTTTCTAGAAATTCCGCTAACAATGAAGTCAGTTTAACTGGTTCCAAACATCTCAGAAATAATAATGAATAAAAAGGTAAGAGGGAACGAGGTACTTAAAATTATTGACATTACTAGGAAAGGGCATAAAAGGTTTCTGGCTCTAAATGCTGACAAGTCCCCAAGCCCTGATGGACTTTATTGAAAGATCTTAAATGAAGTGGTTCCTGTGAGAGTTGCTGCATTGGTTTTAATTTTCCAAAATTCTGCATATTCTGGAGAGGTCCTATCAGATTACAAGTAGTGATTAGATTAGATTACCTACAGTGTGGAAGCAGGCCCTTTGGCCCAAGAAGTCCACACCGCCACTTGTAGCATCCCACCCAGACTCATCCCCCTCCAACCCTCACACCCCTGAACACTATGGGTAACTTAGCATGATCAATCTACCTAGCTTGCACATCTTTGGACTGTGGGAGGAAACCAGAGCACCCGGGGGAAACCCGCACAGACACGGGGAGAATGTTCAAACTCCACACAGTCACGCGAGGCGGGAATCGAATCCGGGTCCCTGGCGCTGTGAGGCTGCATTGCTAACCACTGAGCCACTGTGCTGCCCTATGATTCTAATCAGGAAGGGAAGAAAGAAGACTGACAACCGGAAACTGCAGGCCAGTTAGCTTGGATCTTTCATGAGAAAATTTTGGAATATTTTAGCAAGTATCAGTGCAATGCCAATATTATTTTCTAAAAAGGGAGTCAAGTTTGATTAATTTAGGAGTACAGGAACAGGAGTCGATCGTTCAGCCTGCAGAGCCTGCTCTGCCTTTCAGAAAAACTATGACTAATTGAATGGTTCAGTGCTTTTTTACCCACATTATCTTCATAACCCTTTACACCATGGTAGGCAAATTTAGCCTATGTTTTACTTTAAATATATTCAAGACTGAGCTTCCACACCCCTTTGGGATAGAGCAAGCCAAAGATTCATGACTGAGTAAAAAGTATTTCTCCTAACCATGATCATAATTTTTAAATTATTCCCCCTTGTTCTAAACTCCCTAACCAAGAAAAACATCTTGTATGCATCTACTGTGTCTATTCCTTTCATTTATTACAATTATTTGAGAAAGGAAGGAAACAAAGTGGGCAAGAGGGAACCTGAAAAAATACGCTGTACTTAGATTTTCAGAATATATTGGAGAGGGCGTCAGGACATGGGATTAATCTCTTTGGCGTAGATGAGACACCAGAATGCATAAATGGGTCATTTTCAAGGTGTGTTAAGTGAAGTGCAATAGGGATACGTGCTGGGTCCTTAATTGTTTGTGTCCCTAGCATTGACCACGATGTACCAGTTGAGGCCGAATCATTGCTGTTTTTTAAGGGTCAGTATAATTTCTCCTTGCTTTTGTACTCTGCCTCTAATTAAAACCCAGAACCCCATGTGGTATTTTAATCTCTTTGCTAATCTGCCCTGCCAGCTTCAAGTTTATGCCCACATATCTTCAGGTCTCTCAGTTTCTGCACCCCTGTTTTGAAATATAGCCTTAATTTTGATTGCCTTTCCAATTCTTCATACCAAAATATGCCATTGCACTGTTTGCACAAAATCTCATCTGCCATGTGTCTATCATTACACTAATCTTTCTACATCCTCTTGAAATTTTTAATAATTTTCCTCACAATGCTTCAGTTCTTTCCAAAACTCCCAAGTTTTGTAACTGTTAACAATTGTCAATTGCACTGAAGCCCCTGTCAAGAGAAACAATGGTCCTAGTATCATCCCTGGGGAACCCAATTTGCCTTCACCAAATATGTAATTGTCCAAGTCACTGTAAATTACATCCCAGATCTTTGCAAAACCACTCCCACCATGGAGAAGATAAATTGAAAAGCCTATATTTCTGGGTTAATCCTATCGTTATGGCATGAGAATATGACATTTGTAATTCTCCAGTACGATCACATCACTCCCTTATCTGAAGATGATTTGAAGAATACTGCCTGTACTTGCACAATTTGAAATTGTTGCTTTGTGTCTTAGTGACTTACCAACTTGGTGCAGCCAGTTTTTTTGGTACTGTCTTTTTATTAATTTTAGCCTGTCCATTATTTCATTCATCTTGTCTCTTATGATAATTTCACATGGATAAATATGGACTTTATTAGCCATGTCCTCTGCCTCTAATTTATATCTCCATTTTGGTACCCAGTCAGCACTCCTCCTAAACTTAATGTTTTGCTCAAACGTGTATGTAGAAGACTTAGGGTTTTTGTTAGCTGCAGGCCCCTTGTGTTCCTCTTAGCGCTCTCAATTCCTTTTTACACCTATCCTCTGAATCTTCTATATTCATCCATGTTCCTCATACGTTCCATCAAGTTGTATTTGTCATACGTTCACTCTTCTGCCTCATCTTACTCTACCTTTTGCATCATTCATAGGGCCCTGACTCTCTTGCCGTATCTTTTCCCTTGTGTGAATGTATGTTTCCTCTTCACAAGCAGGCCAAATTATTGCTGTTTATCAGCCTCTGACTCCAATTTACCTGTCAGATCCTCAAGCTAGCATTATTCATCAGTGCCTGCTGCGGAAGAGACTACCCTTGACTAATCAGTCTTGGCAGCCACAAGAGTGTTCAGTCCAGAAGAGCCATACATCCTGGATACAGTGCATTGTCTACCGAGAAGCATATCAGTTTTTGCTCCTTTAGGAGTTTTTTTTTCGACACTCTCATTCTCATCTAATTGCCCCTTCCATTCATAATCTAAAATGTATGATGTTAAGATCACTGATCCTTAAATTTTCGCTGACTGACTTTATCCCTTGGCCCATCTCATTTCCCGAACCATATCCAGCACATTATCAAAGAGAAACAGAAAATGATGGAAATACACAGCAAATCTCAGTTCCTGTGGAAAGAGAAACAGTTAGTGTTTTTTTTTCTTGGGGTGTGGGAGGAATAATCAGCAATGCCACCATCATACTCCAAGTCCCCATTATCACAATGGCAAGTTGCTCTGTGTTCCAGAACCTCCTTTAATTATGTTGAAAATTTTCTCAATATCTGTATATTTAGGGGCGGCACAGTAGCTCAGTGGTTAGCACTGCAGCCACATAGCACCAGGGACCCAGGTTTGATTCCAGCCTCGGGCAACTGTCTGTGCGGAGTTTGCACGTTCTCCCTGTGTCTGCGTGGGTTTCCTCCGGGTGCTCCAGTTTCCTCCCACAGTCCAAAGATGTGCAGGCTAGGTGGATTGGCCATGCTAAATTACCCGTAGTGTTCAGGGGTGTGTGGGTTATAGGGGGATGGATCTGGGTGGGATGCTCCAAAGGGTGGTGTGGACTTGTTGGGCCAAAGGGCCTGCTTCCACACTGTAGGGAATCTAATCTAATCTAATCTGTCCCATTAGTTAATGTCTTATACCACCTCCTCCTCTCTCTTAACTTCATTCAAATAGATTATGTCCACTACGGTAACTGATCTTATTTCATCTGGTGATCTCCCCTCTTCCACTTCCAAGCTAATAGGCCACCAATGCTGTGCAGCTCGTTTCTACCTCCTGCCAAAAATCCACAAACAGGACTGCCTGAGCAGACCCATTGTTTCAGCCTGATGGTGCCCCGCAGAACTCATCTTTTCCTACCTTGACTCAGTCTCCTCTACACACACGCACGCACGCACGCACGCGCACACACACACACACACATGTCCAATCCCTGCCTTCATATATCCATGATTCCTCTGACGCCTTACGTCGGTTTCAAAACTTCCAGTTTACTGGTTCCAGCCACCTCCTCTTTACCGTTGACGTGCAATCTCTTTACACGTCCATTCCCCACCAGGAAGGTCTTAGGGCTTTCCTCTTCTTCCTGGAGCATCCTGAACTAACGCCACCCTCCTCTGCTTGGCTGAGCTCGTCCTCACCCCCAACAATTTCTCTTCTAACTCCTCTCATTTTCTTCAGGTAAGAGGGGTTGCCACGGGTACCTCCATGGGCCCTGGTTATGCCTGTCTCTTCATGGAGTAAGTAGAACATTCCTTGTTGCAGTCCTATTCTGGCCCCACCCATAACACTTTTTCTCTGAAACATCAATGATATCGTCGGCGCTGCTTCCCTCTCTTGTCTGGAATTGGAAAACTTCATCAATTTTGCCTCCAATTTCCACCCTACCATCACTTTCACCTGCTCTATCTCTGACTCCTTCTTTCCCTTCCTCGACAGTTTTGTTTCCATTTCTGGGGGGATAGACTGGCCACTGATATCTACTACAAACCCAGTGACTCCCACAGCTATCTAGACTATATATCCTCATATCCTGCTTCCTGTAAAGACTGCATCCCATTCTCTCAGTTCCTCCGCCTCCTTCGTATATGCTCAGATGAGGCCAGCTTCAATAAGGGAGCTTCCGAAATGTCCATCTTTTTCCTCAACCGAGGATTCCCCACTTCTGTTGTCGACAGGGCTCTTAACCAGGTCCAACCCATCTCCTGCCCTTCCGCACTCACCCCTTCTCTTTCCTCCTGCAACAGTGATAGGGTTCCCCTTATCCTCAACTACCATCCTACCAGCATCCACAGTCAGAACATCATCAGATGCCATTTCCACTACCTCTAGCAAGATGCCACCACCAGACACACATTGCCCTCCCCTCCCTTGTCCGCCTTCTGCAGGGACCGTTCCTTCCAGGACACCCTGGTCCACATTTTCTTCACCCCCAACTCCTCCCCACAGCCGTACGGCACCTTCCCTTGTAACTGGTGAAAGTGCAACACCTGCCCATTACCTTCTCCCTCCCCAGTATCCAAGCGTCCAAACATACCTTCCAGGTGAAGCAACACTGTACCTGCACTTCCCAGAATCTAGTCTACTGCAGTCACTGCTCACAATGTGGCCTCCTCTACACTGGGGAAATGAAGCAACCGCTTCGCAGAACATCTGTGTTCTGCTCACAGAAAATACCCTGAACTACTTGTTGCCTGCCACTTCAATGCACCACCCTCCTCCCTGGCCAACATCTCTGTCTCTGTCTTGCTGTAGTGTTCCGGTGAAGCCCAACGCAAGCTGGAGGAATGACATCTCATTTTCCGCTTGGGGATCCTACAGCCCTCTGGAGTCAATATTGACTTCAATAATTTTAGGGCCTAAACTCTCCCATGTCCCAGCCCCCTACCCCACACACCAGGATTTGTTACCACATAACCTGCCATTACATACCCGTTGTTGTTGGTCACTAACAGTCCCCTTTAATGACTATTCTATTCACCCTCCCAGCCTGATCATTAGCAACTTCTTTGTCTCCCCAACTGCCTTTCTCTCTCTTTGGGCTCTATCCTATAGTTTGCTCCCTTCCCCACCCACCTCCCTGTTTTCTGCATATAAACTGATGTTTTCCCAACCACCACCAGTTCTGAAGAAGGGTCACTGGACACGAAATATTAACTCTGTTTTTCCTTCACAGGTGCTGTCAGACTTGCTGAGCTTTTCCAGCAACTTTGTTTTTGTTAGATTATGCCCTTAATCTTTCCAGCGTATCCCATCTCACATAGTATTGTAAATTCTCCTGAATCAGTGTATAACCCATCTTCCTTTCAATTTTTGTTTCTGAATACCTTGGATCCGTCCATCCCTGATAAGTGGATTGAAGTGGTTTCTTTAGTTCTCAAATTATTTGAATAACTGTTGAGGTGATATATTTGCTCCATGAAAGTGAAATTGTGCCTGACTAATTTTAGTGATTTTTGAGGAAGCCTCAACCAGAGTACATAGAGGGGAGCCAGTAGCTATGTTGTATTTGGACTTCCAGAGGGCATTTGATGAGGTACTTGACAAAAGGTTAAGTCATATTCTAGGAGCCTGTGGTGTTTGAGATGGCATAGACAGAGAATTGGCTAAAGGGCAGGAAGCAGCAAGTAGGGATAAAGGGTTCTTTTTCAGATGGCAACCAGTGACCGGGGAGTGGCTCCGGTATCAGTGCTCGGACCGCAATATTTACAGCATATATTTGTGATTTGGTATAAGGAAGTGAGTGCAATGTAGCCAGATTTTCAGATGAGACAAAAATAAGTGGAAAGGCAGGTTGAGAGAGGGATACAAACACATCAGGGGGCATGATTGATTCAGTAAGTAAATGAGCAAAACTTGGCAATGGAGTATAAAATGGGAAAAATGTGACCATTTTGGAAGGGGGAACTAAAAGTATTATTAAAATGGAGAAAAGCTGCAACAGTCGGACTTGGGTTCCTTTTAATGAAACACAGAAAGCTAGCACACAGGTACAGCACGTAATCAGGAAGGCTAATGAAATGTTGACCCTCATTTCAAAGAAGTTTTAGTAGGGAAGTCTTAATGCAACTGTGCAAGACAACATCTGGAGTACTGTTAGTAGTTCTGGTCCCCAAACAGAAGAAAAGATATTTCACCAGTGGCAGTTTAGAGAAGGTTCACAAGGGTGACCCCTGGCATAGAACATAGAACCTCTTGGTTCCTGAACTCGATCCCTCTATTAATAAAAGCTAAAACACTGTATGCCTTCTTAACAGCCCTGTCAACCTGGGTGGCAACTTTCAAGGATCTGTGTACATGGACACCGAGATCTGTCTGCTCATCTACACCACTAAGAATCTTCGCATTAGCCCAATACTTTGCCTTCGGTCACTCCTACCAAAGTGCATCACCTCACACTTGTCTGCATTAAACTCCATTTGCCACCTCTCAGCCCAGCTCTGCAGCTTATCTATGTCTCTCTGCAACCTACAGCAACCTTCGTCACTACCCACAACTCCACCAACCTTAGTGTTGTCTGCAAATTTACTAAGCCATCCTTCTGTGCCCTCATCCAGGTCATTTATAAAAATAACAAACAGCAGTGGGCCCAACACCGACCCTTGCAGTACACCACTAGTAACTGGTCTCCAGGATGAACATTTCCCATCAACGACCACCTCTGTCTTCTTTCAGCAAGCCAATTTCTGATCCAAACTGCTATATCTCCCACAATTCCATTCCTCCGCATTTTGTACAATAGCCTACTGTGGGGAACCTTATCGAACACCTTGCTGAAATCCATATACACCACGTCAACCGGTTTACTCTTATCTACTTGTTTGACCACCTTCTCAAAGAACTCAATAAGGTTTGTGAGGCACGACCTTCCCTTCACAAAACCATGTTGACTATCCCTAATCAATTTATTCTTTTGTAGATGATTATAAATCCTATCCCTTATAACCTTTTCCAACACTTTACCAATAACTGAGGTAAGGCTCACTGGTCTATAATTACCAGGGTTGTCTCTACTCCCCTTCTTGAACAGGGGAACCACGTTTGCTATCCTCCAGTCATCTGACACTATTCCTGTAGACAATGACAAGTTAAAGATCAATGCCAAAGGCTCGGCAATCTCCCCCCTGGCTTCCTAGAGAATCCTAGGATAAATCCCATCCGACCCAGGGGACTTATCTATCTTCACCCTCTGTAGGATTTCTAATACCTCCTCCTTGTGAACCTCAATCCCACCTAGTCTAGTAGCCTGTATCTCAGTATTCTCCTCGACAACATTGTCGTTTTCTAGAGTGGATACTGTTGAAAAATATTCATTTAGCGCTTCCGCTATCTCCTCTGACTCCACACACAACTTACCACTACTATCCTTGATTGGGCCTAATCTTACTTTCGTCATTCTTTTATCCCTTAAATACCTATAGAAAGTCTTAGGGTTTACCCTGATCCTATCCGCCAACAACAACTCATGTCTCCTCCTGGCTCTTCTGAGCTCTCTCTTTAGGTCTTTCCTGGCTACCTCATAGCCCTCAAGTGCCCTAACTGAGCCGTCACATCTCATCCTAACATAAGCCGCCTTCTTCCTCTTGACCAGAGATTCCACCTCCTTCGTAAACCACGGCTCCCGCGCTCTACAGCTTCCTCCCTGCCTGACAGGCACATACTTATCTAGGACACACAGGAGCTTTTCCTTGAATAAGCTCCACATTTCTAATGTGCCCATCCCCTGCAGTTTCCTACCCCATCCTACGCTCCCTAAATCTTGCCTAATCTCATCGCAATTGCCTTTCCCCCAGCTATAACTCTTTCCCAGTGGTATACACCTATCCCTTTCCATCACTAAAGTAAACATAACTTGGTATGGAAGGCTTGACTTATGAGCAAAGGCTAAATAGATCAGGGCTGTACTCTTTACAATTTAGAAGAATGAGAAGTGATCTAAACGAAAACATAAGATTCAGAAAGGGCTTAAACAGGGTCACTGTCGAGAGGATGCTTCCCCTTGTGGGAGTTGTAGGACCAGGAGACACAGTCTCAGACTTAAGGTACCAATTTAAGACCGAGATGAGGAGGAATCCCTTCTCAGAAGGGTTGAGAGACTTTGGAACCAAGTCATTGTATTTATACAATGCCTTTGCCCTATTAAATGGCAGAACAGGTTCAAGGGATCAAAATGCCCTACTTTTGTTCTGATTTCTTATCGTCTTATGGCTTAGGATTTAACATTATTTTGCATCATTTCTTTGAACATTATTACTTTGAAAATACTTGTGATCTTTTTAATAGTGGTAAATAATGATATCTTTGAGAACATAGAAGCTAAACACGTGTTTATGTCAACTCCAGCTGAGTCAATTTTTAGAATGAGACATTTTAATCCTCTTAGCTATCATCAAGAAAATATTTTATTTAACAAATAATGGGAAATAAGTTCTTACACTATTGTGTTACATCATCCTTGGTTTTTGTTTTCTTGATGTGCAGTTAATATTTTGACATATATTATGGAATGGCATAAATAAGCATTCACTTTTGTGCCTTGCACTCTAGACATAATTCTGCTTTCAGTTCCTGTTCAGTAATTATTGACATTCTTTTCTTGTGCTGAATCTCCAACACGGAATCTTGAATAGCCAGTTAATGTAGGGTAAAACTGAAGAGCCAAATTGCAGAATTTAACATTTATATATGGAAACTACTGTTTTAAGAGTATGAGAACAGCTATTGTTGCAAAAGTTCTTAAATTATCTTTGTTATTTTCAGTCAGTAATAATTATATTGACTAGTGTAGACTGTTGACTGGACTGGACATATCCCAATATAGGAATGTAGAACATACACCTTTTTCTGGCTGGATAAACATTCTTGCATTTAGTCATATCAATGTATTTTTTTTAAAAAGTGCCCAATTATTGTATTCATGAGATATTAATACATTTTGTGCTATTTACAGGCTTAATGTACATTATTGAGACACAGAAAGTCCTGGACTTAAAAGTGAATCTCATGGCTTCTTACGTCATTATTCCACAGAATGGTTTTTTTGATAAATCTGCCAGCTTATTGGTTCTTGATCTTGGTAATTTGAAGGTAAGTTTGTAAAGTGACAGGATTGTCTGAATGTTATGTAATTAAAATCATATTAAAAGTTGTTTATGTATTCATACCCACTGATTAGATGCATATGTAGAAAAGGAACAAAAGTTCTATTATGGCAATTGTCTAAATCCTCACTAAGTTCTTGGAGTGAAAACAAGTGTCAATTTATTTGGCCTAACTGTATATAATGCATTATGTAATTACAAAAAAAAAATCTGAGTTCACCGTGCTTCATTTGGATGAACCTTTTGATTTTAAAGTATGCCCGACGTTATTACCTGGACTGCTGGAAATACGTTGAATGGTATTGATAGATTGTGTGTCTGTTTTAAAAATACCCTACTGCCTAATGAAATAACTGACTTCTTGTTATCTTAATTTAAGCCATCAACAATGCTTCTGTTAACAGCAGTGGGTTCAGAAAAATGTAGATCTTTAGTGTGTCTTTCATTTAGTTTCAATGGGACAATTCTGTTATTTAAAAGTCAAAAGTAAAATTGCAGTCCACAGTGCTGCTGGTATGTCTTGTCTAGTACTTAGAACTGTTAAATCTTTGTTTTTAAGGGCCCTCCTGTGGCACAGTGGTAGTGTCCTTACCCCTGGACTGAGGCCCGGGTTCAAGTCCCACATGCTGTAGAGATGTGTCATAACATCTCTGAACAGATTGATTAGAAAATTAGTCTAAATAATAATTTAGAAAAAAGCCTTTGTATTTAGGACTCTTGTGGTACATTGGTAGTGTCCCTACTTCTGAGCTCGGAAAGCTGGGTTCAAGTCCCATTTGTTCCAGAAGTTGGTTAAAACATCTATGTCTAGATTTAGTGTCAGTGGAATCAGTCTTTGTCTCCACTTCTGATAACCTTCCAGGGGACCCTGCTCAAACTGTGTAACTTGCTAACAATTCAGCCAGGTTCCACTGCAATGGATTTTGGCGCAAGCTATGGTTATTATTAAAACCAGCACCTTTGGCATGGTGTGCCTGCATGTGCTGGACACAGATTGGCAGTGCCATGTCACTACAATGTGACAAAATGAACCTTATCCGTGTTTTCTATTTTAATGAATGTCCCTACCTTTGAACCAGGAGACCCGAGTTCAAGTCCCATCTGCAGAGGGATGAATAATTCCTGAACAGATTGGCTAGATATCGAAAACCCTGGGATATAGTCAACTGACTGTTGCACTGAGGAGGTATTATCTAGTACTTTTGAGTAAAATATGAAACTAATGTTTTACCTGTCTTTAGGAGGACAGTTCTTCTTAACAGCAGTTTGGGTGTGTCTAACCCCAAGGGTTACAGTGGTTCAAGATCACCATCACCTCAAGGACAATTGGGTATTGAAAGTTTTAAAGAAAACAGTGCAGTTAATGACGCCCACAGCATCATGCTGGATAGATCTTTAAAAAAAAAATCCCAAGGCAAGATATCCTGTTCATCAGATGTCACTTAGAACATTCTTTGATTCATCAGTGGATATATTAAAACATTAGTTAAGTTTGGATAGTCAGTAATGGCAAAATGCCCATCAATCAAAATGGGACGATATAACAGCAAAGCGGTTAATATAAATGGGTGATTTGTGCATTTGTATGTATACATTTATAAAAATTTGGCTCAAGTTTGTGTGTATTGCTCAATGTGCTATGAACCAGGACAGTTAAGAACATAATTTTAAAAATGTATAAATATTCATTTACATATTTGAGTTGTAACATGGTGTAGTTTGATCGTTACAGATTGGTTGTTGTCAACATTCATTTGCTAGAGATGATGGGAATCAACTTCAAAATTTGGCTAAGTCAGATGACAGAATCTGCATTTTTATTCGCTGAACATCCAGTTCTAGAAAGGCAAAGTTTTTCCTGGGGAGCTACATGTGTGATTGCTCCTTGTGAACAGTGTAAAATGATCTCTGTTGATGCTTTGTTTGCAGCGCTGACATCTATCTTGGAACTTCTGAAGCTACAGCTCCGTGTGGTAGTGAACCTCTGCCCACATTCAGTGTTGACAGTGTATTAGTTGTCAGCTGGAGTTTCCACATGTCATGGTTCATGTATAAGGTTTGTTTTGATAGCATCTTTGAAGTGAAACTTTTGGCTCCCTGATGCTCTCTTGGTGTGGACCGCCTTTTAGGGGATGTGGCACCTTCCTCCTGTGCACATGGTCAAATCGATGAAGTCTTCTTTGCTTATCTATTATGAACAAGCTTGGCATATTTGCCCTTGAAAAAGAGTGCTTAGCTGGTGACTTTGTCTTGCCACGTGTAGTGCCAGTGATGTGTCGTAGACGCTGTAGTTTGAGGTTATTGTATCTTTTATTTTGGATGGAGCTGTAGACTGCTGTACGACAGCCAAGCCTGGACAATGTACTGAAGATACATGCCTTCAGGATGAACATTTTAGTGGTTTGGTTTGTGGTTTGAAAACTTGTAGTCAAGAACAGTTGTCTGTCATTGTAGATCCCAAGGTTTCAAAATTTCCTCACTGCTTCCAGTAACATGGTGTGAAGTCTTATCACAGGCAGGGACAACACCATTTCCTATAGCTACAGATTTCTTGATGCACATAGTAAGGACAAAAATGTCAGCAAATTTTAGAGCTCATCTCATATCATTTACAATATTGAAGTCACAATTCAATTTGAATGGTGCAAAATAGATGATATCACAAGCTTTCCCAATATTACATGCATTGTTTAATGTTCAGGTAAATTACAGTCAATGGGATACGAACATATGGTACTCGGTTATGAATGGTGTACCATAAGGATCTGTTCTGGGTGCTCCTCAATTTGTGACTTTTGTAAATGATTTGGATGAAGAAATGGAAGGGTGGATTAGTAAGTTTGCGGATGATACAAAGGTGGACAGTGCGGAGGGCTGTTCTAGGTTACAAATCGACATTGATAGGATGTAGAGCTGAGCTGAGAAGTAGCAGATGGAATTTAACCCTGAAAAGTGTGAGGTGATTCATTGTGGAAGGACAAACTTGAAAGTAGAATACAGGGTTAATGGAAAGATTCTTGGCAGTGTGGAGGAGCAGAGGGATCTCGGGGTTCATGTCCACAGTTCCCTGAAAGCTGCCAGGCAGGTGGATAGAGTTGTTAGGGAGGCGTATGGTGTGTTGGAGGGATTGAGTTCAAGAGCCGTGAAGTTATGCTCCAGCTATACAAAAGCCTGGTTCGGCCACAGCTGGAGTGTTGTGTCCAGTTCTGGTTGCCTCATTACAGGAAAGATGTGGAAGTGTTGGAAAAAGTGCGGAGGAGATTTACCAGGATGTTGACTATAATGGAGGGAAGATTTTACGAGCAAAGGTTAATAGAGCTATGGCTTTTCTCTTTAGAACGTCGAAGGATGAGACGTGACTTGATAGAGGTGTACAAAATGATCAGAGGTATAGATAGATTAGACAGCCAGAGACTTTTTCTTAGCGTGGAGGTAGCTATTACGAGTGGGCATAGTTTTAAAGTGAGTGGAGGTAGATATAGGTGAGACGTCAGAGGTAGGCTCTTTACTCAGAGTGGCCGGGGCATGGAATGCATTGACGGAGAGGGAAGTGGAGTCGGCCTCATTGGGGCATTTAAGCGGTAATTAGATAGGCGTATGGATGATGGTATGAGGTAGGGGTGGATGTAAGATAGACCTTAGGGTTAGGGCAGAAGTTCAGCACAACATTGTGGGCCGAAAGGTCTGTACTGTGTTGTGCTGTTCTACGTTCAATATGGGCAACAAATCCAATAAGCTGCACAGCCTTCAAGTCTGCTCTGCCATTCAGTTTATGGCAGATCTGAATTTTAGCCTCAACTCTAAATTGCTTTAAGGAAACAGAATACTAATCTATTCAATCTCTTTTCGTAACTGAATCTGTCCAGCTGAGGCAGCATCCTGATAAAAGCTCTCTGCACCCTTTCCAGTATGTTCACATGCCTCTTATAAGGTCAACTCCAGAACTGTATACAGTTCTGAAGCTGTGGCCTAACCAGTATTTTTATACAGTTCCAGTATAACCTCTCTGCTCTTAAACACCACGCCTTGATTAATAAAGACAAATATTCCATCTACCTTCGTAACCACTTGATCTACCTGCCCTGCTCCCTGAAGAGGCCAGTGGCTATGCACTCAAACGCCCCTCTGATCCTCGGTCTTTCTCAGGGTCATACTGTTTAGCATGTAACCCCTTGCCTTTTTTGTCCCATCCAAGTGAATCACTTCTCTGGATTGAATTCCGTTTACTGTTGATCAGCCTGTCTAACCAGCTCATCTAATTCCTTCTGTATTCTAAGACTGCCCTCCTCACTGTCCACCTATTTTGGAATCCTCCACAAACCTACTGATCAAACGTCCTATATTTGAGTCTAAATCATTAATATATACCACATACAGCAAGAGGCCCAACATTGATCCCTGAGGAGCCTGTTTGGATGCAGGCTTCCAATCACATACACACCCCTCGACCATCACCCTCTGCTTCCTGCTAGTCAGCCAATTATGGATCCAATGAGCTAACTTTCTTTGGATTCCGTGGGCATTGTGTTCACTGTTGACCTCCTATATGGGACCTATTCTATTAATTTTCTTGATTACTTCCTTTGTCTAAATCATTTATATGAATCGTGAAGGATTGGGGCCACACCACTGACTCCTGTGATGCATCACTCATGACATCCCACCAGCCTGAAAAAGACTTGAGACCTACTTGCTTCATGTTAAGCAGCCAATCTTCTATTCATGCCAAAATGCTATCCCAACAGTTTTTATATTCTGCAATAATCTTTTGATATGGCACCTTATCAATACCTTTTTATAGAAATATAAGTACAATGTATCCACTGGCTTGCATTCATGCACCGAACAAGTTTATATCTCAAATGAACGCCAAAAGATTAATTAAACATAATTTACCTTTGAAACCAAGTTGGCTCCACCTGATTTATGTCTACTTATCCAAGTGTCCTGTTATAACCGAGTCATAGTCATAAAGTCTTATCATGCATAAACAGGCCCTTTGGCCCAACATATCTGTACTAATCAACAAACACCAAACTATTACCAATCCCATTTACCTGAACTTGGTCCATTGCTTACAATGCCCTGGAATTTTAAATGTTCATCCAGATGCTTTTTGAATGTTGGAGAGTATCTGCCTCCACTACCCCCTTAGGTGGAATGTCGTAAATTTCTAGCCTCTCTGGGTGAAAAAAATTCTCTCCGATCCTCTCTAAACAACATACACCTCACCTCAAACTTATGTCCTCTAGTTTTAGACAGATCTGCCATTGGGAAAAGGCTCTTACGATCTACCATATCTATACTGCTTATAATTTTGGACACCTCAATCAGATTCACTAATCTGCTTCAGGAAAAGCAAACCCAGTATATCCAATTTCTCCTTATAACTGAGATTTTTGACTTGGGCAATGTACTGGTGAATCTTCTCTGTATCCTCTCCAGTGCAGTCACATCCTTCTGAGAGTGTGGTGATTTGAACTGCGTATAATATTCCATCTGTGGCTGAACCATTATTTAATAAAGTTGTAACAAGACTTCTTTGCTCCTATATTCGACACTCCTGGTAATGAAGGAAAGCTTCCCTTCTGTGGCCTTCACCATCCTGTCTACCTGGGCTGATGCCTTCAGGGATCTATAGCCTTGTATGCCAAGGTACCTTTGTTCCTCCATGTTGCCTAGGGACCTACCATTAATTGTGCATACCCTTCCATTATAACATCTCCCAAAATGCATCACCTCACACTTACTGGGATTAAATTGCACCTGCCATTGCTCTTCTCAATTTACTTGTAGATCAATATAAGATTGCAGCCTGAGATCATGCTCTCCACTGTCAACAACACGAGTGTTTTTTTTGCTTTCTGTCATTTGCAAACGTACTAATTATACCTGCAAATAATTATACCTCATTTGCACTTCAAATCTATGTCCTTTCTCGCTTTCTCTTACAAGCAGGAACAGCTTATCTATATAATCCACTTGTGGTTTTGAAAATCTTTATTAGATCTCCCCTCCGCTGTCGTCTTTCCAAGGAGAACATTGTTTATTTCTTCAATCCATCCTCATAATTGAAGTTTCTCGTTCCTGGAATCATACCAGTAAATTTCTTCAATATTCTCATCCATGTCTTTCCTCTTACGTAGTGCCCAGAACTGTACATAATAATCAGATTAAGGTAAACAAATGTCTTGTACAAATTCATTGTCACCTGTATGCTCATATTACTAAAGCCAAGAATATGGTATCCTTCATTAAATTCTCTAAAAGAGTTATCTTAGATTCCTGGAAATTTGAAAATAGCTTTCTCGAATGTAATGTGTTTGGGAAAATTAAAACTAATGAATCAATTGTCTCTGTAGCTACTTCTACTTCTTTCAAGACTCTAGGATGAAATCTACTCTGAATTTCAACTGTGAATGCTTTAATTAGTGCCTAATCCTTCTCTAATGACCCAATTTTTGGTTGACTGATATTGGCTAATTAAATTTGAGAGTTGCCAGATTCTTAAAATATAAAATTGTATGAGGGGGCATTTTTAAATTAGCAGAATAGATTGTAGAGACTGAATTTGTGCTGCGATGGTGATCTTTTGCAGCTGTCAATTTTGTGATGAATTGTACCGAGAATTTTTTTTTAAAAAAGCACAACAAATTGAGTTCTACATTCAGTTTTTTACAAATACTTTTCGTATGTATAATATTGGTACACTTCCCCCCACCCCTGCAGGAAACCAGATTTTCTTTCTAAAACTGATTAGATTAGAAAAAAGTGGACTTGCATTGATAGTGCACCACTGTCAATCCGAGTGTCCCAAAGCATTTCACAGTTGGCAAAATACATCTCAGAATATAGTCATTGTCGTAAGGCAAAAAACACAGACCATTTACACATAGTAAGGTCTCATAAATGCATCCTGATAATTAATCAGTTTGCTTTAATGATGCTGGGTATAAGATAAAAGTGGGTGGAAGTATTAATTATCAGAAACATTTATACTTTAATATTTCTAACTGTTAATCAGCTTTGAATAAATCCAATTTTCACACTCTATTTCTACTATTATTCTCTAATAAATAAACTTTTCATCCTAAACCTAGCAATAATCAAATATATTTGGCCTTATCAGTAACTGGGTAGAAGGTTTAAATTTATGTTGTGTAATGCAGGTTACAGTGTTATCTGTGCATCTGATTTGAGCAACCTAAACTTGAAAGAGGGAAGGAGCAATAATCCATATGCTGGAAGAATTCTGAAGTGTGTCTCAGTTGATTTGTCACCCTGTCGAGTATGGCAGTTCACTTCAGCCAGCTCAGCTTTCCACCTAAATGGATGCACTTTATTTAATTTTAAAATATGTCCTAGACCCAAAATTCTCTCTTGAAAACTGGATGTAAAATTCAGTTGTATTGTGGTTGCTGTAACCTAGGGTTGCCTTTAGTCTGAGGCCTTAAATTAACCCTGCCACACTCAAAATACACATTATTTCCAAAAGAAACTTAATACAAAAGCTTTCCTTGAGCTCCTCATCCAGACCCTTTTTGCCAGTCTGACTTTTTCTTTTTTTTTGTTTTGTGGTTTATATGTGGATTGAAGACACTCATGATTATTGCCATCCCTTTATTGCACGCACCCAGTATTTCTTTTCATACTTTACTAACTTGATTGGAATTTTTTGAGGAGGTGACAACGATGATCAATGAAGGTAGAGCAGTGGATATTGTTGACATGGATTTTAGTGAGGCTTTTGACAAGGTCCCTCATAGTAGGCTCCTCCAGAAGATTTAAGATGCATGAGATCCATCGTGACCTGGCCACATGGATTCAGAATTGAAGACAGAGGGTAATAGCGGAAGTGTGTTTTTCAGGCTGGAGCTCTGTGACTAGTGGTGTTTTGCAGGTGACCATGCTGGGACATCTGCTGTTTGTGATATATAGATATGACTTGGATGAAAATGTAAATAGGTGGGTTAGTAAGTTTGCAGAGGATGCAGAGATCAGTAGAGTATTGGCTAGTGTAGAAGGTTGCCAAAGGATACAGCAGGATTTAGATCCATTGTAGGTATGGGTAGAGAAATGGCAGGTGGCGTTTAATCCAGATAGGTATGAGGTGTTGTACTTTGGGAGATTGAATGTTAAGGAAAAATATACAATTAATGTCAGGACCCTGAATAGCATTGATGTACGGAGGAATCTCAGGGTTCAAGTCCATAGCTCCCTGAAAGTGGCCGTACAAGTAGATTGGGTGGTAAAGTAGGTGTGTGACATGCTTGCCTTTATTGGTCAGGGAATTGAGAACAAGAGGCAGGATGTTGTGTTGCAGCTTTGGAAGACTTTCTTGAGGCCACACTGAGTGTATTGCATTCAGTTCTGGTTGCCGCATAACAGGAAGGATGTGGAGGCTTTAGAGAGGGTGCAGAAGATGTTTACCAGGATGCTGTCTGGATTGGAGGGTATGAACTATATGGAGAGACTAGGACAACTCGGGTTGTTTTCTCTGGAATGGCAGACGGGCGACTTGATAGAAGTCTGTAAAATGACGAGATGTGTCGATAGGACTGACAATCAGACCCTTTTCCCAGAGTTGAAATGTCTAATACTAGACGGTATGCATTTAAGGTGAAAGGGGGAAAAGTTCAAAGGACATGTGAGGGGCAGGTTTTTTAGAGTGGTAGGAGTATGGAACGTCATGCTAGGGGCGATGGTCGAGGTAGGTACAGTAAAGGCATTTAAGGCACTTTTAGATAAGCACATGAATATGCAAGGAATGAAGAGAATTGGACCAAAGACAAGCAGAAGGGTTCAATTTGGTGTCATGCTCAGCGCAACATCGTGGGCCAAGGACCTTGTTCCTGTGCTTTACAGTTCTATGTTGTATATACTTTGCCTAGCATTATGGTTACTGTTAAGAGATTTGTATACTAGTGATGTCTTTCACCACTTATTCCTCATCTTGGCACAAACCAATTCTACATCCTGTCTCCTCAATTGAGTCATTTCTAACTATTGATCATTGTTATCCGTCATTAATAATGTTTAGAGCCATCTTATTAGTGTGATGTTTATGCACTGTCCACAATGTGATCTGATATTGTTGCAAGTGATGTTATCAGCTATGCTAAAGATAACTTCTTTCGTTGAACTGTAGTTGCAGTTCAATCACCCGAACGTACTCCTCTATACTTACTGAAATACTTATTGCTGTTACAGAACAAGGTGGCATAGAAGCAGAATCAGCAGAAGCTAATCAAAAGGATCAGGTGCAACTGTGTTTCCTAATTCCTGTGAAAACTGTCTCGGCTATTACTAGGCTGACCACTTTTAAGGCTCTGGTCAGTGCTGATGCTGATGCCATCAGTGTCCTCAAAACTACTCCCACTACCCTTCACTGCATAATCCCTTGTCCTCGTTTCTCCTCTTCCTCACACTGCATCTTATCCTTTGCATCAGTTTATTTTCTGGTACCTGACAGATGCAGCATGGTTGGGCATTGGATGAACAAAAAAGAGGTGATGAAGATGCTGCTTTGTTAATTAATTTTAATTACAGTGCCACTGCCTGTCGTAATGATAGATCAGACATTATCTGTATTTGGGACATTGAGTAAAGATAATGAAGTGCCAGTTCATTGGATGAACTGCAGTCATGTGTTGAGAGAGTGCAATCTGCAGCTGGACCTTCTAGATCCAAAATTGTTTGTCATTCTCTAAGACTATCTATAGTCTTTGTTACTGAAAAATCGGTCGCTTCTCACGCCAGCCTCTGCTCTCATTCCCCCCCCACTGCTGTCTTAACCCACCATGACTCCCACTGTGAATTTCCAACATCCCCTTCAAGCTATCCCTCTACCTCTGTTTTTCATCAGCTTCTCCCTCTGGTGTGTTCATCCTCCAGTCATGTTACATTCCAAGGGTCATGCCTGTCAGTGCACCTACATCTGGGAGCAACTGATTTATTCAGAAACCTTGAAGTCGGTGGAATACTTTCCTTCATGCCTGTTCTGTCCCTCTTTGTAGATTTTTGAAATAATAATGGAAAATACCTAAAATGTATGCAAATGTGCAATCAGAAATGTACCTGAAAATATAGTGTAATTATTTTTTCTGTCAAATGAGCATAATGTGTAATTGGCTATCTGAATTAAGAGGCTCAATACTATCCCTTTTGCAATATGGGATGGACAATTGAGCTATTAACATAACTCCAACTACATAAAAGGTTCTTTTCTACGGTCACATTCACAGTCGCTATCAACTCAGTTTTTGCAGCCTTGAGATTTACCTTTGTAGATTTTCGTGAGGATATCCTTACTGTAGCAGATACGTACTGCAAAGACCTGGTTCTGAAGGTTCGAGGAGATAAATATCTTGGATAGTTCTAAGCTCCTGAGGGTCCTTCTTTCCACCCAAACTCATAACAGCAAGTCTTCCTCTGCAGGGCTTCTGCTCATTCTTCAAGCCATGCAGTAATCCATGGGAAAAGCCTATCTGGAAGCAGCTAGTTTGCTTAGAACCTTTTGAGGCCAGCAGAAATGTCTTGCATTATTCTCTGTCAATTTTTTGCAACCAGAAGCAGCAACACGTCAAAAGGTATACTGAGATGTGATGACCTTGTGCTTAAACCACTACCAGTTATCTCTCTCTAGGACTATAACATCTTTACCTTTTTATAGTCTAAGCTAAAAGAAGTCAATCAACTACTGAAATTAAGAGGTTCCTTCCTTTTGTACACTGATATATTGTTTTGTATGTATTTGTAATCAGCATTCATCTTGAGTGCAAATGTCCTCCAATATTATGACATTTGGTAGTTTTCCACATAGCTCTTTGAGTGTATCATTGGTGTTTTATAGATGCCTTGAAGTATGTGTAATACTCTCAAAACAGTGCCAATGAGTCAAATTTGTTGCCCATACAGTGCTGATTTGGAAAGCAATGTTTTCTCAGAAGAAACTTAAATAATAAAAATGGTATTTATTTTCAATGATCACAAAAATACTGACCAAATAAATAACTTTCTTTAACTTATTACTATATAACTTTTTGTTCTCAACATTTTTTTATTGGCAAGATGTCTTTGTCCAATTGTGTAAACAGAATAAAATTCTTAACTCTGTCATTTTTAAGTGTTTTGTAATTTGTTTTGTTTTTAATCTTTAAGATGATGAGTAAAAATCGTGCACGTCTGCCACAAATTACTGCTGGAGAAAGCACCTTGGAGGATATCATGGCCAGAGCCTATGACTGTTTTGATATCCAGCTGAGTAGTGTTCAACTTCTCTATGCTAAACCACGTGTGTATCTACTTAAATATTTAAAAGTTGTGAATCGGCTGCTAGGTACTTAATGGCCTTTCTGTTAATAAAACCCAATGAGTTGAAGTTTAATGATGGTATTTTGAATGACAGTAAATATTGACTGCAGGAAAAGCTCAGCAGATCTGACAGTATCTGTAAAGCAGAACCAATGCTAACATTTCAGGTCCAGAGGCCATTCCTCAGAAGATCCTGAAGAAGGGTCACCGGACCCGAGAAATTCATTTTGCTTTCTATTCACAGTGGCTGCCATATCTGCTGAGCTTTTCCAGCAACATCTGTTTTATTTTCTGATTTACAGCATCCCTCTTCTTTTAGTTTTTAATAAGTATTGACTGTTTATTTAAACCAGGTAGCTTTTTGTTGATTAAAAAATAAGCTTGAAATTTTGATTTTGGTGTTGAAAAGCCAATTCCCATGTTTTATCGTTATGGAAAATAAATTGTTTTGCAGAGGCTTAACTAGCTTTGGTATTTTGATTTAGATGAGGATTGGAAAACAGCTCGCAAAGAAAAGAAGTCATCTCAGCACATATTGCAACCCATGGATTTAAAGCTTGAATTATGCAGAGCAATGGTTGTCTCTGATCCAAGAATGCCAAAGTAAGTTTGTATGTATTCAGATGGACAATAGTTGAGGCTTAAATGTTTAAAGTACATTTAACTAAAATGTTTAGTAATAATGCTATGACAGTTTGGAGGAGTAAAATCAAGAATTGATGTCTAATTGCATTTTGATGTATTAAACAACATAGTATTGTTAATGCTCAGCATTTTTGAACAAAAAACGGTACAGCACAGGAACATACCCTTCAGCCCTCCTAGATTGCGCCAACACATTTTGCCATTCCCTACTAAAACTGTCTTTGTCTTTGATTTCTGTATCCCTCTATTCCCGTTCTTTTTATGTATTCATCCAGGTGCTACTTGAATGCTGGTATTGCATCTGCTTCCACTGCCACCTCTGGCAGCACATGCTAGGCACTCATCACCCTTTATGTGAAAAACTTGCCTCATGCATCTCTTTTAAATTTACACTCCCTGCCTTCATAACCTTGAATTGTGTCCCCTAGTAATTGACCTCTCTCACCCTGAGAAAAAGTCTCATACTTGCCGCTGTATCCATGCTATTCACAATCTTTTAAACTTCTATCAGGTTGTCCCTCAACCTCCTGTATACCAGTGAAAACAAACCCAGTCTATCCCACCTTTCTTCATAGCTAAAATCCCCCTTTCCAGGCACCATCCTGGTAAAACCTTTCTGTACCTTATCCAAAGCATCACCATCCTTCTGGTAGTGTTGTGACCAGAATTGTATGCAGTATTCTCAGTGTGGCTTAACTAAAGTTCTATAAAGCTGCAGCATAACTTGCCTATCCTTACACTCACTGCCCCTTCCAATGAAGGCAAGTATGCCATAGGCCTTTTTTACTACCTTATCTACCTGCACAGCCACCTTCTGAGGCCTCTGGAGCTGCACACCCAGATTCCTCTGCATATTAATCTTCCTCAGGGTTCTGCCATTCACCATATAATTTCTTGACCTTCCAGAGTGCATCACCACATTTGTCTGGATTAAACTCCATCTGTCACTTTTCTGTCCATGCCTTCAACTAATCTATGTCCTGCTTATATCCTCTGACAGTCCTCCTCACTATCTTCAATTCCTCCAATCTTTGTATCATCTGTAAACTTTAATTAGACCAGCCATGTTTTCCTCCCAAATCATTTATGTAGGCCATGAACATCAGAGATCCCAGCACTGATCCTTATGGAACATCACTAGTCACAACTTTCCATTCTGAAAAACATTGTTCCACCTCTGCCCTCTGTCACCCTTAATTACCCAGTTCTGTATCCATCTTGCAAGCTCATCCCTGATACCATGTGACTTCTCCTTTTGTACCAGTCTGCCACGGGATACCTAGTCGAAGGCTTTACTGAAGCCTATGTAGACAACATCAACTGCTTTTCCCTCATCAATCATCTTCACCAATGCCTCAGAAAAACTCCCTCAAGTTCGCAAAGCACAACCTCCCCGAACAACAATGCTGCCTATTGCCAATAAGTCCATTTGCTTCTAAATGCATGTAGATCTTGTCTCTGAGAAACTTTTCCAATAATTTCCCCACGTGAGGCACACAGGCCCATAATTTGCTGGATTATCCCTGCCACCCTGTATAAAAAATGGGACAGCATTGGCTATTCTGTAGGCCTCTGGGACCTCACCTGTGGCCAAAGAAGATACAAAGATGTCTGTCAATATTCTAGCAATTTGTTCTCTTGCTTCCCTTAATATTCCGGGATAGATCCCATCAGGATCTAGGGACTTATCTATCTTAATGCTTTTTAAAATGCACAATACTTCTTACTTTTTAACAGCAACTTAGCTTAGAAATTTAACACTCCCTTCCCTGAGATCATCCGCCACCAGTTCCTTCTCTTTGGTGAAACCTCGTCCAACTCTCCTGTCTCCACTCAGATTCCTCCTTCGTCCTCAAATGGACTGACCCTTGCCCTGCTGGCCTCTGGTTTTTATATATGTATTAAAAGCCTTGGGATTCTCCTTTATCCTGTTTTGCTGTCGACTTTGCATGACCCTTTTTGGCCAAACCCATTACTTATTTATGCTCTTTCTTACTTTGCTTATATACCTCAAGGACTTTGTCAGTTTCCATCTTCCTTGACTTTATGTATGCTTCCTTTTTACTTTTTGACCAAGATTGTAACATCCCTGGTCATCCAAGTTTCACGTAACTTGCCATACTTATCCTTCATTCTTGTAAGAATGTGTCACTGCCACTTGAAATACTCTCACATGTCCTAAGTGAATTTACCCTCAAACAGCCACTTTCAATCAATATTGTCCAGTTCCTGCCTAATATTGTTGTAACTCACCTTCCCCCAATTTAATACATTCACCTGAGGATTTCTGTTATCCTTATTCATGGATATCTTACTTATGGTATTATGGTCACTATTCCCGAAATGCTTCCCTACTGACATGTCTCTCACACGGCTGGGCTCATTTCCCAAAACCAGATCCAGTATGACCCCTTCCCTCATTGGACTGTTTACATACTGTCAAGAAACCCTCCTGAATGGTCCCTACAAATTCTGCCCTGTCCAACCCCCAACACGAAGTGAGTCCCAGTTAACATCTTAAAATCACCCAACCTAAACAATCATGCTGTATTTGCATCTTTCCAAAACCTGTTGACATTATCTTTCCTCTATCTCCTGCTGGCTGTTGGGAGGCCTGTAGTATACTTCCAACATTGTGATTTCATCTTTCCTGTTCCTCAGTTCCACTCATATTGCCTCTCTGCATGAGTCGTCTGATATATCCTCCCTGAGTACAACTGTGAGATACTCCTTTACCAGTATTGCAACTCCCCTACCCCTTTTACATTCCCTTCTATCATGCTGAAAAATTTAAATCCTGGGACATATCAGCTGCCTGTCTCTCTTTCACCTAAGTCTCCTGTAATTGCAATAATGCCATAGTTCCCGATTACTAACTAAAGCTCTTAAGTTCATCTACTTTGCATATTATACCTCTCGCACTGAAATACATGTATTTCAGATTATCTCCTCTGCTCTTTTCAGCACCATTTCCCTGCTTGTTATTGTTCTTAGTTACTTTTGTCTTGGTTTCTACTTCTCCGTCCATTTCTGCATTTACTGCCCCTACTCCTCTGATTCCCATACCCCTGTCACACTAGTTTAAACCATCCTCAATTACTCAACCAAGCAACCCACCTCCCTCACTAACGAACCCCCCACTCTCACCACCATCACCAAAACTAGCTTGTGGCACCGATAGTAATCCTGAGAAGTACCTTTTCGGTTTTTATATTTCAACTTTCTTCCTAGTTCTTTATATTTTGCTTTTAGGACCTCATCACCTTTTTCTTTGCCCGAAGTCATTAGTACCAATGTACACTACAGTCACTGGCTGTTCACCATCGCCCCCCACCTCCATAATGTCCTGCAAGGCATCCAGACCCTAGTAATAGGGAGGGAACACAATTCTGGACCTTTGTTTATAGCCACACAAAAACACTATCTATTTCCTTCACAATTAAATAGCCTATAACCATAGAATTTCTATGCCTATTTCTCCTGCCCTCTGCAGCTGAGCCAACCCTGGTGCCATGAACTTGGCTGCTGCTGTTAGCCCCTGTGAGACCATTCCCTTCAACATTACCCAAAATGGTACGTCCGTTTTTGCAGGAGCCGTCCTGCTCTGCTAGTGATCACCCTTCCCTTCTTGCCTGTGGAGTCTGAGCCTGCGATGTGACTACGTGTCTCTTAGTGCTATCCACAATATTTCCTGCTTTCTGAATGCTCCACAGTGTCCCCAGATGCTGCTCTGACTCCAAAATTCGGGCTTCCAGTTGCTGCAGCTGGGGACACTTACTGCACACATGCCGGTCCCGGGCACAGAAAATGTGCCCAGCTTCATACATCAAGTGAGAGGAGCAGACTATGATTTGGAACTCTCCTGCAATGTCTTACCTCTTTGAATTAATTAATCCTTACAATGTCAAACACTTTTAATACTGAATTGAAGCTGCTGGTGCTCTCTGCACTGATAATAATTTCTGAAAACTTACCTGCTACTCACCAGCAAAGGTTTCCAGAAGCTATTTAGGCTTGCGCTCCTTTACCTGCTGGAACTGTCATTACTGACCTTCCTGTCTCAATGTTCTGTCTACTCTCCTCTGATGTTAAAGTACCAGTATTGGATTGTGGTGGACAAAGTCAGAAGTCACATGACTCCAGGTTATAGTCCAAGTTAATTTGAAATCACTCTCCTCTGAACCTTGCCTCTCCTTTTTCTTTTGGTTGGAGAAGGATGGAGTGATGGAAACAGTAAAGTAATGTAATATTTGGGGCTAATCATTCCTTGACACCAGGTTTTTCTTCAAGATGATGCCCTTCATGTGTGTGCTGATTTGTGAAGTTCACTCACAGAATTAAACAAGCACTGTCACAGCACCCTGTGGCCAGAGTTGGGGAACCAGGTTAGGGGCAGCCGCTGGAGACATCGGGAAAGGTGTGGGACCGTTGAGTGTTGTCAGTGACAGAGAGAGAGAAAGAGAGCACCAAAGTTCAAGAATGTGCCTCAGCCATTTTGAATTTTGAAAAATGGAAGCGTGAAGAGGGCATGAAAAGGAGGCAAAACAAAGCCAGGGACAGACTCATCCCGTGGTGTGTCCATTACAGATGAGCTGCTCATTAAAAAGATTGCCGAACTTGAAGCAAACCTTCCCAGCACACACGCATTGGATTTCCCTGATGCAAACAAACTTTATTCCTTCCAGCAGAATGTCTTGCCACCCTGGTTATACGCTTCATTTGACATGTTTCAGTTTGAAACACATGTTCCAGAAGCCTACAACATGGTGCCTCCCAAAGTGTTTAGAAAATTATGCATTTTGTAATTGTGATCTTCTGTCCAACAGTTCACTTGGCTCAAAATGTAACTATTAAGCAAAATTAATCTCTGAAATAAATCTAAATTGAGCATGATTGACCAAGTCAATATTAAATGCATAAATACCAATATTTGTTAAATCCTTGATCAAATTTTTGACTGCTGCCTAATACTTGCGTCTCCTTAACAAAGCCTCAAGAATCAGATTGTTGTCAGCAACAGACACCTACTATGAAGCCAAAGACAGACATTGGCTGTGGCTTAGCATAATAGCAACATTCTCATAGATTATAAATGTGCTTACGGTCTTTATATTCTATTGACACTGTTCCTTCTTTTGAACTTTCCACTTTGTTCCATGTCTGTAGAATATCCTTTAACGCTCTCCTCCTTTTATTGCTGTGCAAATACCTGGCCAATCCCATCATTGTTACATCTTCATTTCTGTCTTTACTCAATTTCTGCAGTAATTTAAGAGGACCATGTTGGGATTAGCACTGGGCATACCTAAAAATGAGGTTTCAATTTGGTGAAGCCACACCATATGACAACTTGTAAGGCAAACATTCTAAGAGAGTATAATAGTCAGGGCTAAGCAACCCTACAAATAATGGATAAGATCTAAACTCTGATTTCTGCTAAATCCAGTTGTGAACAATCAAATCATCTGAACCCTCTGCAAATATCTTTCTTCTCACAAATGGAGGAGTCCTGTACATAAGAACTAGGAGCAGGAGTAGACCATCTGGCCCCTCGAACCTGCCCTGCTATTTAATAAGATCGTGGCTGATCTATTTGAGACTCAGCTCCACTTACCCACACACTCACCATAACCCTTAGTTCTTTTAATGTTCAAAAATTTACCTAGCCTTGCCCTTAAAAACATTCAGTGACGTTGCTTCAACCGCTTCACTGGGCAGGGAATTCCACAGATTCACAACCCTTTGGGTGAAGAAGTTCCTCCTGACTTCAGTCCTATATCTGCTTCCCTTTGTTTTGAGGCAATACCCTCTAGTCCTAATTTCACCTGCTAGTGGGAACAACCTCCCTGCCTCCACTTTATCTACTCCCTTCATAATCTTATATGTTTCTATAAGATCTCCCCTCATTCTTCTGAATTCCAATGAGTATAATCCCACTCTGCTCCGTCTCTCCTCATAATCCAACCCTCTCAACTCTGGAATCAACCGAGTGAATCTCCTCTGCACCCCCTCCAGTGCAAGTGTATCTCTTCTTAAGTAACGAGACCAAAACTGCACACAGTACTTCAGGTGTGGCCTCACCAGGACCTTATACAGCTGCAGCATAGCCTCCCTGTTTTTAACCTCCATCCCTTGAGCAATAGCAGACAAAATTCCATTTGTTTTTTTAATTACCTGCTGCACCTGCAATCCTACTTAAAAAGATTCATGTACAAGGTCACCCAAGCCCCCCTCCACAGCAGAGTGCTGCAGTTTCTTACCGTTTAAAACATAGTCCATTTTGCTGTTATTCCTACCAAAATGGATGAGCTCACACTTATCAACATTGTACTCCATCTGCCAGACCTTTGACCACTCATGTAGACTATCTATATCCCTCTGCAGACTTTGTCTTCCGCACACTTTGCCCTACCACTCACCTTAGTGTCATCTGCAAATTTTGACACACCATACTTAGTCCGCAACTCCAAATCATCTGTGTAAATTGTAAATAATTGTACATCACTAGCGACTGACAGCCAACCAGAAAAAAACACCCATTTAGCCCTACTCTTTGCTTTCTACTGGTCAACCAATCCTGTATCCATGTCGATACATTACCTGTGATACCATGCAACTTTATCTTATATAGCAGCCTTTGGTGTGGCACCTTGCCACATGCCTTCTGGAAATCCAGATACACCACATCCACAGGTTCCCCATTGTCCACCAAGTAATGTCCTCAAAGAATTCCACCAAATTAGTTAAACATAGCCCACCTTTCATGAACCCATGCTGGGTGTTCCTAATGGGAGAATTTCTATCCAGATGTCTTGCTATTTCTTCCTTGATGATAGATTCAAGCATTTTCCCCACTACTGAAGTTAAGATAACTGGCTTATAGTTACCTGCTTTTTGTCTACTTCCTTTTTTAAACAGTAGCGTCACATTGGCTGTTTTCCAATCTGCAGGAACCGCCCCAGAGTCTAGTGAATTTTGGTAAATAATTACTAGTGCATTTGCTATTTCCCCCATCACCTCTTTTAGTACCCTGGGATGCATTTCACCAGGGCCAGGAGACTTGTCTATCTTTAGCCCCATTAGCTTGCCCAGTACTGCCTCCTTGGTGATAATAGTTTCTAGGTCCTCACCTGCTATAACCTTCTTGCCATTAGTTTTTGGCATGTTATTTGTGCCTTCCAAAGTGAAGACCAACAAAATAACAGTTTAATGTCTCAGCTATTTCCTCATTCCCAGTTATTAAATTGGCTTGCTCATCCTCTGAAGGACCAATGTTTACATGTGCCACTTGTTTACGTGTGCCACTTGTTTACGATTTACATAGTTATAGAAACTTCTGCCTGTTTTTATATTCTGAGCTGGTTTACTGTCACAGTCTATCTTCTTTATAATTTTTTTTGTGGCTTTCTGTTGGCCTTTAAAGATTTCGCAGTCTACTGGTTTCCCACTACTCTTTGCTTTTTTGTGTGTGTTTTCTTTCAATCTGATACTTTCCTTTATTGGAAAATCCATGGCTGGCGCTGTTTTTTCTGACAATTCTTCCTTATCACTGGCATATACTTCTGCTGAGCACTGTGAAAAATCGTTTTGGAAGCCCTCCAGTGTTCCTCGACTGACCCACCATAAAATTTTTGCTCCCATTCTACCTAAGCTAACTCTTCCCCCATTCCTTCATAGTCTCCATTGTTTAAGCACAGGACATAGGCACTGGATTTAAACTTCTCACGCTCCATTTGTATTTTAAATTTGACCGTACTGTGATCGTTCGTTCCTAGAGGATCCCTAGCTGTGAGACCATTTAATTATTCCTGTCACATTACACAGGACTAGATCTAGGATAGCTTACTCCCTCGTAGGTTCCATTATATATTGTTCAAGAAAATTATTGCGGATGCATTCTATGAACCCCGCCTCAAGGCTGCCATGACCGACCTGGTTTGATCAATCAATGTTGTAGATTTAAAATCCCCCATGATAATTGCTGTACCATTTTTACATGCGTTAGCTATTTCTGTTTACTGCCTGCTCCACCACGATGTCATTATTTGGTGGCCTATAGACCACACCTAACAGTGACTTCTTCTCCCTGCTATTCCTAATTTCCACCCAAATGGATTCAATGTTTTGTTCAGTAGAACCTATTATCATCTCTCACTACCGTCCTGATATCGTTCCTTAAAAATCAGAGCAACACCACCTCTCTCACCTTCCTGTCTGGGAGGGAAGGAAACTGCTATCCTTTCTCGATCTGGCCTACATGTGACTGCAGACCCATAGCAATGTGGTTGACTCCTAACTGCTTTCTGGGCAACTAGGGATGGGCAACAAATGCTGGACTAGCCAGTGACTCACTCATCCCATGAATGAATTGAAAAAAAGCTGAAGTAACTTGAAGTTGCATTTGTCATGGGATGAGAGCATGGGTATCACCTGTTCAAGTCCAAAATAATGCAGAGTAGGGCTGCTGTGGTGGAGTTCATCTGCTCCAACTGCGTTTTTTGTTCCTTTTTCCTTTTTTTTTAAAATGTACTGACCTTGTCCTGAGCTTGGACATGGAGGCGGCAACTTTGTCTGGCAGCAGTGAGAGCACAGTACACAGAGCATGACGGATCTGGAGTAGGGCCAAGGACAGGGACGTTAGGTAGGCCTACCACAGACAATGGGTGAGCCTAGCACAGACCTCGATAAGACCTAAGGCGTGGACCTCATCGATCGCAAGACGGGCCTACGCAGTCCTCAAGCAGGCAAGGATGGGAGGAGAGTGGGCCCAGCACAGAACTTGAGTGAGCCCCTACACACTCTTCCAGAGCAGGCATAGGACCTACAATTGGTGGCTACAATATCAGCAGAGGCAATGTCAACAAGGTAGGCCAGTGACAAAAATGGCATGCAAGGATTGGTGACTTTGTTCTTGCTTTGCTCCAATGCTGGTGGGAGCACAGCAGTGGTGGAACGGCATCATGGCAATGTCTGTGAAGTGGGCCCAGCAGTAGGAGACATGACTCTGATATTGGTTGGGTCGAGTAGGTGGCGGAGGGGTATAGGCCCAGTGGCAAATTTGTCACCTGAGGAGTGGCAACTTCTGTGTTGGTTGGGTCCAGTGTAAATGGGATTGAATTAGCGGCAGCACAGGCATCATTGATGGTGATGATCTGGCTCAGGACTGATGGACTGTCTTCAAGCTGGATCTCTTTTTTCTTCTTCTAAAATTATCCTAATTCGCACCGTATGATGGCGACAGATGATAGCTTTTCACTGTATTTTATTGTATTCTTGCTATTAATTAAATCAAAAATCAAATCCCTTTGATTTTCTTATTCACTCACAGACCTCTGAGGCCGTGCAGTTTTATAAGAGCATTGCGAGAGTATAGCAGGCAAAACCAACATTTGTTGCAATCCCTAATTGCTCTTGAAGTGAGTAGCTTGGATGTGATGAGTGGGATCCCCTAGTTACACAGTGCACTGGGAGACCGCATCTTGAATACTGTACAAAATTGGAAATTGCTGGAAAAACTCAGCAGGTCAGGCAGCATCCTATTAATTATTACTTTCTCCCCCTGCCGCCTGCCCCGCAACACCCAACCTTTTCCTAGCAATAATCAGTTCTGAAGATGGGTTTCAGGTTCAGTGACATCAACTCTACTTTCTCTCCACAAATGCTGCCCGACCTGCTAAATTTTTCCCAGCACTTATTTCTGATTTCCAGCATCTGCAGTTCTCTTTTTTTTCCACTTACTGTGTCAATTTTGGAACCTTATTGAAGAAGGCTGTAAATGTGTTGGTGGGAGTGCACTGGAGGTTCCCCAGATTGATTCCTGCAATGAGTGGGTTGGCTTAATAAGAAAGATTGGACAAGTTTTCATTGGTGTTTAAAAGAGTTAGGGTGATCTAATTAAAGTTCATAAGAATCTGAGTGATCTTGACAAGGTGGGCATGGAAAGAATGTTTGCTGTTCTAACTGAGCTCAGAACTTGAAGATGCTGTATTTTAACATTAGAGTGTATCCTATTCAAGACAGATAAAGGGAATTCTTCTTCTCCCTCAAAGACTTGTGGTACTTTGGAACATACTATGCATTAGAAAGAACTGGAAATGGGGATCGTTGAATATTTTTAAGACAGTTTAGGTAAGGGGATGGACAGATACGAGGGAGGAGATGGTGGGATGGTAGTGAAGAATTTGAAAGATACATTGATCAATCATGATTTTATTGAGTAGCAGAGCAAGCTTGAAAAGCTGTGTAGCTTGTGTGGGAAATAGATTTTATTACAAGAGGAATTGCCTCTAAAAGTAGAGTAAGAAAAGCAAAGTTGCTGGAAAAGCTAGCTGGTCTGGCAGCATCAGTGAAGGAAAAAGGAGTTAATGTTTCGGATCCAATCACCCTTCCTCAGAAGGGTCCTAAAAGGTTAACTCTTCTTTTTTTCCTTCGCAAATGCTGCCAGACCCGCTGAGCTTCTTCAACAACTTTGCTTTTGTTCCTGATTTACAGCACCCGCAGTTCTTCGGCTTTTATAAAAGTAGAGTAGTCTTGCTGCAGCTGACCCAGGTGCTATTTAATCCACATTTAGACTGTTGTGAACATTTTGTACTAGAAGCATTCCAGAGGTGATGCGCACATACCATTGGGAGGAAGGGATTAATTCATATGGAAAGGTTAAACAGATAGTGCAGGGGTTGACCAATCTGCATGTTTCTCTTGGACTGCCTGGAAGTCACCCATTGCTTATCTCCCAACTTGCTCCTGACTTGCGGTGTGACCATGTCTCTGAATTTGTCTAACAATGGTGCTATGTTTAAACCTGCCTCTTGCCCATTTATTAATAATCCAGTCTGTAGAAATATCTTTTTTCCTATGCCTTGAGATGGGATGCTCTTTGTTGAACACACTATTTTGAAATGAGTAAAACATTTAAAGATGAAATGAAACTTCCATTAGAAAATGAGGGTGGTTTTGCATATGTTGATTTAAGTATCTAATGTACTGTTTCTTTTTTCTTAAATAGGTTTAAAGTTTATGGTGGACTTGCTTTACTTTCAGTCAGCATCTCAGACCAAAAACTTAGACGAGTTTTAGAGTTGATTGATAGTATTCCTAAACCAGCAAGTAATTCAGCACCACCATCCTTAAAATCCCGCCAGGTAGGCTTAAAACTTTGCATTTCAAGTGAAATATGTGCAGAATGCTGTCAAACAGTAGTAACTTCTTCGTTGTAGAAAGCATGTTTTGCAAACAAAACATAATAATATCTAACTTAAAGCAAATTACTATTTTGGAGTAATTTTTAAATGAACACCCTTTTGTAAATTTCTCTGAGATGAATAATTTTTCCAGGATTTACTTGAAGGGTAAATATGTTTTGAAGTAAATTGGAAACTATAATTAGAGTCTAGTTAATTTTCTCATTTGATGTTTGAAATCTGTTTAGACACAGAAAGTATCACCTAATATGACGCCACAGTCTGTTCAAAAAAGAGCAATACACAAGGATCTATACTCTTCTGTTCTGAGTATGGCAGGTAAGATTTGCAAGAATATAGGATTAAAACACAAAACCCTTTTGCAACATGTCCACCTTCCAAGAAAATATGCTCCACCTTTTGTAACATAAACTCATTTCATGCCTGTCTTTCCTAGTACGGTTCATTCCACCTTTTGACTTTCTCAATAAGAAGCTGGATTTAGCTGGATAATAAAATGTGAGGCTGGATGAACACAGCAGGCCAAGCAGCATCTCAGGAGCACAAAAGCTGACGTTTCGGGCCTAGACCCTTCATCAGAGAGGGGGATGGGGTGAGGGTTCTGGAATAAATAGGGAGGGGGGGGGGGGGGGGGGGGAGCGGACCGAACATGGAGAGAAAAGAAGATAGGTGGAGAGAGTATAGGTGGCGAGGTAGGGAGGGGATAGGTCAGTCCAGGGAAGACGGACAGGTCAAGGAGGTGGGATGAGGTTAGTAGGTAGATGGGGGTGCGGCTTGGGGTGGGAGGAAGGGATGGGTGAGAGGAAGAACAGGTTAGGGAGGCAGAGACAGGTTGGACTGGTTTTGGGATGCAGTGGGTGGAGGGGAAGATTTAGGCTGGTTGTGTGGTTGTATGGCGCACTGACCTCTACATCGCCGAGGCCAGACGCCAACTCTCCGACACCACCTCCTACCGCCCCCTTCATCATGACCCCACACCCGAGCACCAAACCATCATCCCCAACACCATTCATGACCTCATCACCTCAAGGGACCTCCCACCCACAGCCTCCAACCTCATTGTTCCCCAACCCCACACGGCCCGTTTCTATCTCCTTCCCAAAATCCACAAACCTGCCTGCCCCGGTCGACCCATCGTCTCAGCCTGCTCTTGCCCCGCCGAACTCATCTCCACCTATCTCGACTCCATTTTCTCCCCTTTGGTCCAGGAACTCCCTACCTACGTCCGTGACACCACCCACGCCCTCCACCTCCTCCAGGACTTGCAATTCGCCGGCCCCCAACACCTCATCTTCACCATGGACGTCCAGTCCCTATACACCTGCATTCCGCATGCAGATGGCCTCAAGGCCCTCCGCTTCTTCCTGTCCCGCAAGCCCGACCAGTCCCCCTCCACCGACACCCTCATCCGCCTAGCCGAACTCATCCTCACCCTCAACAACTTCTCTTTTGACTCCTCCCACTTCCTACAGACTAAGGGGGTGGCCGTGGGCCCCAGCTGTGCCTGCCTCTTTGTAGGTTACGTGGAACAGTCCCTCTTCCGCACCTACACAGGCCCCAAACCCCACCTCTTCCTCCAGTACATTGATGACTGTATCGGCGCCGCCTCTTGCTCCCCAGAGGAGCTCGAACAGTTCATCCACTTCCCCAACACCTTCCACCCCAACCTTCAGTTCACCTGGGCCATCTCCAGCACATCCCTCACCTTCCTGGACCTCTCAGTCTCCATCTCAGGCAACCAGCTTGTAACTGATGTCCATTTCAAGCCCACCGACTCCCATAGCTACCTAGAATACACCTCCTCCCACCCACCCTCCTGCAAAAATTCCATCCCCTATTCCCAATTCCTCCGCCTCCGCCGCATCTGCTCCCACGATAAGACATTCCACTCCCGCACATCCCAGATGTCCAAGTACTTCAAGGACCGCAACCTTCCCCCCACAGTGATCGAGAACACCCTTGACCGCGTTTCCCGCAACACATCCCTCACACCCCGCCCCCACCACAACCGCCCAAAGAGGATCCCCCTCGTTCTCACACACCACCCCACCAACCTCCGGATACTACGCATCATCCTCCGACACTTCCGCCATCTACAATCCGACCCCACCACCCAAGACATTTTTCCATCCCCACCCCTGTCTGCTTTCCGGAGAGACCACTCTCTCCGTGACTCCTTTGTTTGCTCCACACTGCTCTCTAACCCCACCACACCCGGCACCTTCCCCTGCAACTGCAGGAAATGCTACACTTGCCCCCACACCTCCTCCCTCACCCCCATCCCAGGCCCCAAGATGACATTCCACATTGGCAGATGTGCAGGTGAACCTCTGCTTAATGTGGTATACTGCATCCACTGTACACGGTGTGGCTTCCTCTACATTGGGGAAACCAAGCGGAGGCTTGGGGACCGCTTTGCAGAACACCTCCGCTCAGTTCGCAACAAACAACTGCACCTCCCAGTCGCAAACCATTTCCACTCCCCCTCCCATTCTCTAGATGACATGTCCATCATGGGCCTCCTGCAGTGCTACAGTGATGCCACCCAAAGGTTGCAGGAACAGCAACTCATATTCTGCCTGGGAACCCTGCAGCCTAATGGTATCAATGTGGACTTCACCAGTTTCAAAATCTCCCCTTCCCCCACCGCATCCCTAAACCAGCCCAGTTCGTCCCCTCCCCCCACTGCACCACATAATCAGCCTAGCTCTTCCCCTCCACCCACTTCATCCCAAAACCAGTCCAACCTGTCTCTGCCTCCCTAACCTGTTCTTCCTCCCACCCCAAGCCGCACCCCCATCTACCTACTAAACTCATCCCACCTCCTTGACCTGTCCGTCTTCCCTGGACTGACCTATCCCCTCCCTACCTCCCCACCTATACCCTGTCCACCTATCTTCTTTTCTCTCCATCTTTGGTCCGTCTCCCCCTCTCTCCCTATTTATTCCAGTTCCCTCTCCCCATCCCCCTCTCTGATGAAGGGTCTAGGCCCGAAACGTCAGCTTTTGTGCTCCTGAGATGCTGCTTGGCCTGCTGTGTTCATCCAGTCTCACATTTTATTGTCTTGGATTCTCCAGCATCTGCAGTTCCCACTATCTCTGGATTTAGCTGGATTTACTTTTACTGCTATTCATTGTTTCTTTCATTTTTATCGTCTTGCCCAGTTACATACTTAATTGTAGGGAATGTAACTTAAGTTTGTCCAGTTCTTTGCAATTACATCAACATGCCTGGTGTGAAGGGATGTATCAGGCACAGTAATCTTGTAAAGTTGGGTATTCAAAACAATGTGTTCTGTATGATGTTTGACCACGTCTTTTATATTCTGTTTCTTATGAGGAAGCTCATTATCCCATTGGCTTTTGCTTTTAAGACCTTGTAGTGTGCTAAGGCATCTATTGCGTTGTTAATCCCATGCATCTGTGCATTTCACCCTTTCATTTAGCTCCCACAACCCCTATGCTTCAATTTTTATACTGTGTTTCCACCTGCAATTCTTGAATTGATTCCAAACTAGACAACATTTGTTACAAGTTTTGGTAAATGTGTCACTATTCGGCCTAAAAGTTTAATTTACTTTTGCATCTTTTTTCAGTAATTGTTGTTCATCTCACGTGATTATTTTTGTTCCCTTATCAAAGCCATTTATGGATGGTTTGCAGTGTTAACAGTCTTGTATAATTGTTGTCAAACTAATTAACAATTTAAATATTTTACAGACCTATCTTTACTCTTTTTGTAGTATAAATTTAAAAAATGTCAGAACATGAAAAGAATAAAAGCTGCTTTGAGTAACAAAGAGCCCATGTGAATTGACTATAAAACTGAAATGAATCAGTCAATGAGCCACTCTGTTTGTTTTGTGAAATAGAATTGCACCCAGGCTGAAACATGTTTGCCGTTAAGGTTATTGCGTTTTCACCTTTGATTTCCACTTTCCTTGGGCTGAGTGCCAAAGTTTACTTCTGTTTGAACTGAAGTCTGCTTTGTATACACCCATGATCTATCTAATGGTAGTTAGCCAGTCACCAGACAAACTTTTATATTTGCCTAACTGGACTTAACAAAATTCAAATGTACTGTATGTATGATGTCCCCAAGGCCATGTATAACTGCTTTGGAAATTGTTAGTTCTGAACTTGTATTCTGTTGCAGTGAAGGCCAGTATACTGTTTGCCTTCCTAATTGCTGGCTCCACCTGTCTGTCTATTTTTATAGAGATATCAAGGTGTGGAGCTGGATGAACAGAACAGGCCAAGCAGCATCTTAGGAGCATGAAAGCTGACATTTCAGGCCTAGACCCTCCAGAAATGGGGGAGGGGAAGAGGGTTCTGAAATAAATAGGGAGAGAGGGAGAGGTGGATTGAAGATGGATAGAGGAGAAGATAGGTGGAGAGGAGACAGACAAGTTAGAAGTCGGGATGGAGCCAGTAAAGGTGAGTGTGGGTGGGGAGGTAGGGAGGAGATAGGTTAGTCCGGGAAGGACGGACAGGTCAAGGGGCAAGATGAGGTTAGTAGGTAGGAAATGGGGGTGCGGCTTGAGGTAGGAAGAGGGGATAGCTGAGAGGAAGAACAAGTTCGGGAGATGGGGACGAGCTGGGCTGGTTTTGGGATGCAGTAGGGGGAGGGGAGATTTTGACACTTGTGAAATCCACATTCATACCATTGGGCTGCAGGTTTCCCAAGTGGAATATGAGTTGCTGTTCCTGCTGTTTGCTTTTATAGACTTGTGTACAAGGGTGCCCTGAAATGTTTGTACTTCCACGTTTCATGATATGTTAGCATTTAAATATAGCCCTTCCTTTAATGCTAATATTGTAACTGAAATTTGCCATTTGTTTGCTCACACATTCAACTTGACTAAGTTACCTTGAAACCTCATTGCATCCTCTTTACATCTCTGAATCCCGCCCAGTTTTATATTAGCAGCCAACCTGGAAATGTTTCATTTTGTTCCCTCATCTAGGTTTATTTCCTGCCATGTACAGCTGGTTGCCAGTTTGTCATTGCCTGCCGCCTGGGAAGAGACCTTGTTTATTCCCTCTGACCCCTGTCTGTCAATCAAGTCTCAGTCCCTATCAATATATTATCCCCCTGTCCCATGTGATTCTGCATAGTTCACTGTTTTGTGGAGCTACCAAAAGACTACCAAAAAATCCAAATATACCACATTCACGGGTTCTCCGTTATCTATTCCACTATTTTCCGTTTTCAGAAAATCCAGTAGATTTGTGAAGCATGATTTTCTTTTCAAAAATCCATTCTTGTCCAATCCTGTTAAAGAAACAGACGGTACATCGATTAGGATGACATTTGTTCTTAACTCAACTATGAAGTGGGCAGTTGTGGGAATTTCTGACTAAGAGTTGATACAAGTCTCAGGTCCATCATAGCTGGAAAGAAGTATACTAGCCCTTCAGTACTCAAAGGAGAATGACTAAGAAAAGTAACTTCGAATAGAAAAATTAGAATTAAGATAGCAGTGAAACTTCACTGCGATTGCAATGTTGTAAAATAAATTGCTGGAAAAAGATGATTGAATCACTTTACAGTTGAAGATATTTCTAAATTATCTTGAATTAAGATTTTTGTGCTATATACTTGTGTTCTTTTGTTAAGAGAACATTGATAGCTTTGTGTGAATGTGTTCATGTGTTAGGAACTCAACAGTAAGGTAACCAAACTGCAAAAATAAAATATCAAGCCAGGTTTCACTCTTGAGAATATATGTTCCTTATGCCTAAATCTAGATCGGTAGCAACTCTTGAGTACCATCCCCTGGGAAACTTGATTGTGTTAAGTCCAAACAACAACCATGCATCGTCACTTTTAACTGGGAGCTAGCAATCTTTGTATCTATGCTGCCACAGTTTCATTTGTTCCAAGAGCTTCTCCTTTACTGATAATCTATTTTGTGGGCCTTTATCAAATATAGAACATAGAACATAGAACAGTACAGCACAGAACAGGCCCTTCAGCCCACAATGTTGTGCCGACCATTGATCCTCATGTATGCACCCTCAAATTTCTGTGACCATATGCATGTCTAGCAGTCTCTTAAATGACCCCAATGACCTTGCTTCCACAACTGCTGCTGGCAACGCATTCCATGCTCTCTCAACTCTCTGTGTAAAGAACCCGCCTCTGACATCCCCTCTATACTATCCTCCAACCAGCTTAAAACTATGACCCCTCGTGTTAGCCATTTCTGCCCTGGGAAATAGTCTCTGGCTATCAACTCTATCTATGCCTCTCATTATCTTGTATACCTCAATTAGGTCCCCTCTCCTCCTCCTTTTCTCCAATGAAAAGAGACCGAGCTCAGTCAACCTCTCTTCATAAGATAAGCCCTCCAGTCCAGGCAGCATCCTGGTAAACCTCCTCTGAACCCTCTCCAAAGCATCCACATCTTTCCTATAAAATGGCGACCAGAACTGGACGCAGTATTCCAAGTGCGGTCTAACCAAAGTTTTATAGAGCTGCAACAAGATCTCACGACTCTTAAACTCAATCCCCCTGTTAATGAAAGCCAAAACACCATATGCTTTCTTAACAAACCTGTCCACTTGGGTGGCCATTTTAAGGGATCTATGTATCTGCACACCAAGATCCCTCTGTTCCTCCACACTGCCAAGAATCCTATCCTTAATCCTGTACTCAGCTTTCAAATTCGACCTTCAACCAATATATTTTTGGTTATTTTCAGAATCCTGTTTTCAAATTTTTAAACCATTTCAATCTTGGTCTTCCTCTAACTTAGTCCATGACTATCCATAAACTACCATCTTCTGAAAGAAGGCGTATGCCCCTGAAAGTGAAACTTCTGAAAATTTAGAATGTTTTGATAATAAATTAAAATCCAGAATAGTTTATGTTTGTTACCGAGGCAATCTCAGTTGTTGTAGAAAACCTCTGTAAAGTCCTTCAATAGCAGTTCCTACTATCTCTCAAGCCCAAACATGCTTTACTTTCATATAGTGAATAACACGCATTCGCATTTAAAATTTATATCCTTTGTTCTGTTTGTAATTTTACCCATTAACTTGTATTTTAGCATGCCTTTGATTTTTTTTCCTATTTTTAGCCATTTTCTTTTCTGAGATTGAGTCCAATATTACTTGTTTTATAAAATCAAAAATTATCTCTTAGTTGCTGTTAGTATTTTTCTTTTCTCATAACCAAGCCACAGATTTTACTGTCTCTGCGGATTTTCGTTGGGCACTCTGGTTTCCTCCCAAAGCCCAAAGATGTACAAGGTGGATTGGCCATGCTAAATTGCCAGTAGTTTTCAGGGATGGTCAGGCTAGATGGATTAGCCATGGTAAATGGCTTACAGGAATAGGCTTCGGGTTGTTGGTCTGGGTATGATAGTGTTCAGAGTTCCCAGCAGACTGTAGGAATTCTATGATTCTAATATTGTAACATTTATTAACATTGTGCCATGTTTCATTATCACTTCAGAATACATTTGGTGCTCTTTCATCATAAATTAATTTGCTACCCACAGATCCACATACTCACAAGGTTGGCCCCAGACCAAATTATTTTTCCCCCCTACTTGATGGGCCCGAACAAATCGCAAAGCCCTCTCTGGTGGGGGACTTCTGAAATAGCACAATCCACAATTTTGTTATTCCTGGTTGGTCCATATCCCTATCCGTCATAGGATTTGGTGGAAACAAGTTATTCCTTTACTGAGTTTACATGCATCATTAAAAATTCCATTCAAGGTTGCGTCTTACTGGAGGTGAGCTCAGAAATTTTAAAGTAGTATACTATTGAATGGTAAAAATAGCTTTACTTTCAAACAGAATGACCTGAGTTAAATTTCCAAGAAGAATATCTTGTTTATGTCTGCATTTCTGTTAATAAAGATCCATTTTTCCCCATAGAGCACATTTGTTTTTTTTAAAATTTCCAATGCAAAATTTTTAACCAGATTTAACTTTCTTAGATTCAGATGATGAATTCTATGATGCTCCAAGCTCACCAGTGGATGAGGCACCATTTCTGCCAGCCAAAACTATTTCATTACAAAGGTCAGAAAGTATACGCCAGAAACAATTGAGAAAACAAGAATCTATGAAAAATATGACTGACTTCCAAATGCAATTTGAAATATCAAAGGTAAGTATTTTAACTATTCATGACATGCTTTTCCTCTTTAATGCCTGAAATTTTACTGATTTTGAACTAAGTTCTCATTTTGGAAAGCTTCAGGCTTTAATTCAGAATAATAATTTTGCCAACACCTGTTTCTTTAACCCAACCCTGAGGTGGGATTTTTTTTTTTGGATGACTGGGTTCCCCACCTCGCTGCATGAAGAGTCAGAGGGGAATGCATCCCTGCTGATCATGGCACCCTGCAGCCATTTCTGTAGGTGCATTTATTGGCTGGCGATCCAACTTGCATTTCTTACTCAGTCAGAAAGAAAGGGGCTGGCCCGTCTAATTGGGAGCAGCTCTGCAGTCAATAACAGTAGTGGTCAGGACTGGAAACTCAAAGTAACCAGACATAAGTCCCAGGGTCTTGGAACAGGCAAGTACGGGTTCTCATACCAGATACAGGTGTCTTGATTGAGAAATCAAACAGAACTGGGGGAAGGGAATAAGAGTACCCATGGGTGGCCATGTGTGTGGGATAAGAAAAGGGGCCCATTGAAGGAAGCTCTTCTTCCTATATGCCTAATGTTTAACATCCAGTTAAAAATACAATTATTCACAGAAACAAAAATAATAACCCCTTCTGAGATTCTGTACCAATTATTGTTTCATGACCTTCCTGTGAAGTGTTTTAGGATATTTGTATTATATGAAAGGTTATGTGTGGATACAAGTTGTTGTTTCAGCAAATGTTTCCTGTGTTTTGTATTGTCCTTGTTTATCTGATCATTTGGTTCTAACTAGGTATTCGCAATGAGTAAAAGAGACCTGTAACTCAAGCTTTTTGTCGTTCATTCATAAGGACTGCAACACAGTAAAGCCCATTTTAAGAGGAGAATAACGGTTATATAAAATGAGGAAAGGGTTATGGAGCAGAGATTGGCAGTATCCCTCCCCATGGCAGTGTTTTTAATCTATTGGTGTCACATTGCTAGGTTTGAATTTAACTTGTAACCTTAGTGCAAGCAATCAGCACCAACATTTTAGACTGTACATATTATTCTCTTCTTCCAGTTGGTTTACTTGCCTTTCACTCCTGATGAATAAAAAAACCTAAATGCTTCAATTTCACATCTCTTAGCAAAGTTTAAGTTCTGTACTACCAAGCAATTAATTGTAGATTACCCTGAAACACAGTTTGTTGCCATTTGGCCATCTTTTGGATAGATTAGTACTCTGACATAGATGTCCTGCACTGTATAAAAGTATATTAGGGTAGCACACTTCAAATTTTGAAATTTGTGAAGAAAATTATTCATACAATGTAATGTTATTGACAAGGGATATATTTATTGTCCACCACTGCAATACCTGTCCAAGTGCTGTAGGTAAACACAGCACTGCTGGCAAGGGCATTCCAGGGTTTTGACCCAGTATCAATGAAAAAACGGGGCTTTATAATTCTCTCAGGCAGAATAGTGTGTGACGTGCATGGGGATTTTGAAGTGGTGGTTTTCCAATGCTTTTCCTGCCTGCTTCTGGCCCATATCCCTCCAAAGCCTTCTAATTCAGCCAGAGAGTGGTGGGCTTGTGGAATTCGTTGCCACGGAGTGCAGTGGAGGCTGGGACGTTAAATGCCTTCAAGGCAAAGATCGACAAATTCTTGATCTCACAAGGAGTCAAGGGCTACGGGGAGAGTGCAGGGAAGTGGAGTTGAAATGCCCATCAGCCATGATTTAAATGGCGGAGTGGACTTGATGGGCCGAATGGCCTTACTTCCACTCCTGTGTCTTATGGTCTTAATTCATATATCCATCCAAATGTCTTTTAAATGTTGTACTTGTGCCCGCATCCACCTCTTTATCAGGAAGTTCACTCCACATGCGAACCACCCATCTTTAAAACAAAAAATGGATTCATGTTTTTTTTAAATCTCTCTCTCTCTCTCTCTCTCTCTCTCTCTCTCTCTCTCTCTCTCTCTCTCTCTCTCTCTCTCTCTCTCTCTCTCTCCTCTCACCTTAAAAATGATCTCCCTCATCTTTAAATCCCCCATCTAAGAGAACATGGAACTACCGTCAACTCTCTCTACCTCTCATTATTTTATAAACTTTTATTAGGTCATTTCTCAACTTCCTGTGCTCCAGTGAAAAAAGGTCCTAGTCTATCTGGATTTTCTCGATGACTCAAACCCTCCATATGCAGTAACATCCTGTCAAATCTCTTCTGAATCCTCTCCAGCTTGATAATATCCCGACCAGAACTGGACATAGTATTCCAGAAGAACCTCACCAATGTCCTGTACAGCCTCAACAACTCCTGTGCTCAAAGGGCTGAGCAATGAAGGCACTGTGCCAAATACCTTTTTAACCATCATGTCTATATGTGACATAATTTGTAAAGAATAATGTACCTGCATCCTTAGGATCTCACTGTTCTACAACACTACCCAAGGCCCTACTACTATCTGTATAAGTTGTACCCTTGTTTAATGTACCAAAATGCAATACCTTGCATTTATCCAGATTGAACTCCATCTGTCATTTTTCAGCCCATTGACCCATTTGATCAATATCCCTTGGTAATCTTAGAAAACCTTCTTCAATGTCTACAATGCTACCACTTTTGGTGTCATCCACAAACTTACTAACCATGCCTTCTGTATTGTCATCCAAATCGTTTATATAAATGACAAACAAAAAAAGGACCCAGAACCAATCCCTTTAGAACACTGCTAGTCACAGGCCTCCAGTCTGAAAAGCACCCCTCCACCATTATTCTGTTAACCTAGCATTAAGCCAATTATATATCTGATTGGCAAGCTCACCCTGAACCCCATGTGACCTAACTTTACTAATTAGTCTACTAACTGGAACCTTGTCAAAGGCTTTGCTAAAATCTAAACAAACAACGTCTACAGCTCTGCCATCATTAACCTTTTTGGTAACTTGCTCAAAAAACTCAATCAAGTTTGTGAGACACTATTTTCCACACCAAACAACAACCATACTGACTATCCCTAATCAGTTTTTGCCTCTCTGAGATCTCCATAAATCCAACCTTATTATAATCACCTCCAACAATTTACCCATAACCGAAGTCAGACTCACAGGTCTGTAGTTCCCTGGTTTCTCCTTACAACCTCCTTAAACAAAGGTATAACATTCGCCACCCTCCAGTCATCAGGCACCTCGCCCCTAGTTATAGATTATGGAAATATTTCTGCAAGGAGTCTCATAATTTCTGACTTACTTTGCACAACATTCTGGGAGGCATCCGATCAGGTCCTGGAGATGTATCCACCTTTATATTCTCTAAGATCTCCTGAACTTTCTCTTCTGTAATGTGAACTGTTTTTAAAACATGAAAGTTTATTTCTCTGCGTTCTGTAGACTCTTTCTTTCTGGACAGTAAAAACTGATGCAAAATATTCATTTAGTGTCTCTCTTACCTCCTGAAGTTCAATGTAAAAACGACCTCCCTGATCTTTAAGGTGCCCAATCCCCCTCTCCAGTTACCCTCTTGCTCTTCATGTATTTGTAGAATCTCTTTGGATTATCCTTTAAATTTATTTGCCAGTACTGTCTCATATGCCCTCTTTGCCTTCCTGATTTCTCTCTTAAGAATGTCCCAACACAATTTATATTGATTAAGAGAAATTCACTTGAACTAAGTTGTCTATTTTTTTAAAAAAGTTTACTTTTATTCTTGATGAGAACCACAATATCTTTATTTATCCATTGTTGCTTAATCTTACCAACCTTGCCATTCACCCTAACAGGAACAAAATCCCTCTGAACTCTCATGATCACACTCTTGAGCCCCTCCCACTTGTCAGATATCCTTTTACCTGCCAACAGTCAACTCCAATCAACTTGTGAAAGTTTGTGTCTTATACCATTTAAAATGTGCCTTACTCCAATTAAAATCTTTAACTTCTATGGAAAGCTTTTCCTTTTCCATAACCATTTTGAAACTAATAGAGTTATGATCGCTAGACCCAAAGTGTTACCCAATTTTTACTTCATTCACAAAGTTACTGGAAAAGCTCAGCAGGCCTGGCAGCATTTGTGGAGAAGAAAACAGAGTTAACATTTCTGGCCCCAGGTTTGAGGAAGGGTCACCGGACCTGAAACGTTAACTCTGTTTTCTCCTCCACAGATGCTGCCAGACTTGCTGAGCTTTTCCAGCAACATTGTTTTTGTTCCTGATTTACAGCATCCGCAGTTCTTTTGTTGTTTTTTCACTTCATTCACCTGCCCTGCCTTTATTGTCCAAAAGGAGGTCCAGTTTTGCTCTTTTTCTAGTCAGAGCATTCACATAGGGATAAAGAGAGTTTTTTTGAGCACATTTGAAAAATTCTTCACCATCCAAACCTTTAACACAATGGTCGTCCCAGTCAATGTTTAGAAAATTAAAATCTCCCATTTTTATAACCTTATTATGCTCTCGTTTATCTGAGATCTCCCTCCATGTTTGTTTCTGAATTTTTCTTACTGTTGAGGGGGCTGTTGCACAATCCCATCAAAGTGATCCATCCTTCCTTATTTGTAATTTCTATTCGTATTTTCACTGACAGCTTTTCAGAAATATGTTCCTGAGATACAGTAGTAATGTATTGCTTAATGAGAAATGCCATGCCCTTTCCTTGCCTCCTATTCTATTCTTCCTATAGCATCTAAAACCAGGAACATTGAGCTGCCAGTCTTGTCCATCTCTCAGCCAAGTTTCTGTCATAGCAACGATGTCCTAATCCCATGTTCTTAAACATGCCCTGAATTCATCAACCTTGCCTGTAAAATCCTTACATTGAAATAAAAGTAACTTAGTTCTTCAGAGTAACTATATATTCTGACTCTCTCATCTTTCTTTTCCAACTGATGCACTCTTCTCACATTCAGAATCTACCCCATCACTCCTTCCACTTATACAACTGGAATTCCTCCATTCGCCTTCTCTATCAGTATAAAGTCTCCCTTAATAGAATGAGCAAATCTCCCTGCCATGATATTCGTCCCTTTCCAGTTAGACCCATTCTTTTTGAACAGGTTTTTTCTATCCTAAAAGACATACCAATTGTCCAAAAACCTGAGCTCCTGAACAGTACACCAGCTCTTCAGCCATTGAGCTATCATTTAAACCGTTTGTTCCTTCCCTTGTTTGAGTTTGACATTGGGAGTAAACCAGAAATTACTACCTTTAAGTTTTTTTTAAATCTTCTACCTAACCTCTTAAATTCACTCTGTACTGCTTTAATTTTTTTTCCTAAATATGTCATTCCTACAAATATGTAGAATAATTTCTGACTTCTCAATCTCGCCTTTAACAATACGCTTGAAACATTTAGAAACACCCTTAATCCTAACACTGGGAAAGCGAAAAACCATCCTAAGTTTACATTCACTGCCACAGAATTGCCTATCTATGCACCTGACAGAAGAGTCCCCTGTAACAATAATTCTGTTAAATCTTGTCAAACGCTGGCTAACATAAGAATTGTTTTGAGTGTCCAATAACTGACTGGCCCTTCCATTTTCCTCAGAGAGACTATTCCCTTCAACTGTTCCAAAAACTGAATATTTATTAGATAGAGGATTAGCCACCGGAGACTTTTGAACTACCTTCTTGCCTTTCCTGATAGTCACCCATCTTTCTGACTGATCCTGCTGGGTAATAACTTTTCTAAAACTACTAGCCTTCTCATTCTGTACCTTTTTTAATTGTGGCCTTAATAACGTTGATCTCTGCACAGGTTGACTAGGAAATACCTACACTCACTGATTAGGGCTCTTTCTTGCATAGTGATAGGACCAGATTCAAGTCCCACCTGCTCCAGAGATATATAATAACAGCATCTCTGAACAGTTTGAAAAAAATATCTATGCTCATTGATTAGGTTTGGCCTCCTGGGAACATAGTCAACTTTTTAACGCAAGTACCTTTTTGCCATGTGCATGAATAATAGTTTTGGGAAAAAAAGGCTTGAATAGAACCAGCCATAACAGCTACACTCTACAAATTGCAATTGATATTATGGTCACAGTACATTTGTAATATACCATTGATCGCCAAAATTAATGATAAAACGAGAGCGATTTCTTTTTTTGTTGCCTCTCCCAACATTAGAATAATATAAGCAAAAAAAATGTCTTTCAGCCAGTGAGGTTAGGCCATCTGTTTGATAGAGTATCAATTTCTTGCTCTGTCCCCAGAGGAGTTTCTTTATATCTGAAACTTCTGGAGTCTACACATGTATGGGACTGTGTGAAATTCCAGAATTTGCTACCACTGCTTCTCTGGAGTGTCAGTTATAAAGACAAGGCCCATAAAGGGTATACATGACAGCCCAGTGACCAAGGCTTGGGCCTGTAGGAGAGTCATTGTGCTTGGTCCAGATGCAGCACTATGAGAGATTTCTGTGGCTGCTGTGTACAAAGGACTCAACATAAAGCCCCCACCCGTCCCCACCACATAACACCACAGTTAATGGGAAGTCATTCAACCAAGAACCAAATCCATTCTTGTGCTGTCAGCATTGTTTTAAAAAAAAACTGAAACTGAAGTTTCATCCTGTTGAATGAGATAAAATTAGGTTTTTAATGGCATTCTAATGATATATTTGATGTTTAACAGCTTCACAAGCTCCTGACAAGTAAATCCTATATTTCTGATTGGCCAATGTTTTCCACCATTACGATTCTTTTGAAAGAATCACTTTTTTTCACAGATTTGTATGTCTTTGAATGAAAGCAGAATCTAAAATAATCAAAACCAATTTATTTAATTGTCTGAAAATTTTACTGAAATTGAAGGACGTGCTTTTTGCTTCATGGTTTGCTCTGTTCAACATGATTGGTTGGTTACCCTGTTGTTGCTGTCCCTATTGCTGCAGAGCTTGACTTGATTGCAGTCAGGAAAGTGGAGGTTTTCACTACCACAGTAATTAATGATTGTGAGCAGCTTTTTTAAGGTCATTGTCATCTTCATTCGTTTCACTGCTGACTGCAAAATCTGGGTCATGTATTAAATTTTTGCACATTCCTTCATGCAAAGTATTGTTGGTTGCACAAAAGTATAAAGTTGACACAAAACCTAAGAAAGGGCATTTTGAAAGAGAGACTGGAAAATTGGGTTAGTAGATCCAGCTCAATTATTACATGGATTTTTTGACTTAAAATATACATATTGCTAATTTGTATTATTTCAACAATATCTGTCTAGATGTCACTGGGAATCTTTCGTTATGTAGAGGATACTGAAACCCCTGTGTTGGAACTGGAAATAGTCGGACTTGGTACTGAGCTTAAAATCAGAACGTACGATATGACTTCACGCACATTTCTGAAAGAAGTCAGTTTAAGATGTCCTGAGCAGACAGGTAAGATGAAAAAGACTTCAGAAGTTTTCCAATATTATAATTGTATTAAACATTGAAAACTTCTTTTAAAGACAAAAGTACCAAATGATATCTATGAATACCCAGGCTCAAAAATAACGCACTCAAATTTTTGACGATAATTTCGATTTTCTGACTTAAGTTCTGGCAATACAATGAAAGTGTTTCTGATTTCCAGATTGCTGCATTATATCTAGTCTTGAGTAGCCATTTAAAGTGTGGCCTGTAATCTGTGATTTCACAAGTGGACCAGTTCTGATTTTCTTAATTGGTGTTATGGTGTGTCATACTGAGATGCATGCCAGAAAGCACTGGATTATAACAGTGATGTATTTAATCATCAAGCCATAAAGCACAGAAACAGACCCTTAAGTCTGAATAATCCATTCTGAACGTAATTCCAAACTAAACTAGTCTCAGCTGCTTGCTCCTCGTCTGTACTTCTCCAAACCTTTCCTATTCATTAATCTATTGTTGCAATTGTACCCACATCCAGTACTTTGTCAGCAAATTCATTTCGCACGTGAACAATCCACTGTTTAAAAAAAATTGCCACATGTCTATTTTTAAAATCTGTCTCCTTTCACCTTAAAATGCCCCCAACCTTGAAATTCCCCATCCTAGGGAAAAGACAACTACTATTAACTCTATCTATACCACTCATTATAAACTTGCGTTAGGTCACTGCTCAACTGCCTATGCTCCAGTGAAAAAGTCCCACTCCATCTAGCCTTTCTTTTAACTCAAAACCTCCATTTGCAGCAACATCCTGACAAATCTCTTCTGAGCCCTCTCCAGCTTGATAATATCCTGCCTATAGCTCGGCGACCAGAAGAGGCCTCACCTGTGTCCTGTACGGTCTCAACGACCCCTACGCTCAGAGGACTGAACAATGAAGGCAAGCATGCCAAACGTCTTTTTAACCATTGTGTCTATATGTGACATCAATTTTAAAGAATTATGTACCTGCACTCTTAAGGTCCCTCTGTTCTACAACACTCCTCAAGGCCCCTCCAACGATTTGTATAAGCCCAACCTTTGTTTGTTGTACCAAAATGCAATGCCTTGCATTTATCCCGATTGAACTCCATGTGCCATTTTTCAGCCCATTGATCCATTTGATCAAGATCCCTTGGTAATCTTAGAAAACTTTCTTCAATGTCTACAATGCTTCCACTTTTGGTGTCATCCACAAACTTACTAACCATGTATTCTATATCCTCGTCCAAATCATTTTATATAAATGACAAACAAAAGAGGACCCAGAACTGATCCCTGTGGAAAACTGCTGGTCATAGACCTCCAATCCAAAAAGCAACCATCCACCATGGCTGTCTGCTACCTGCTGTTAAGCTAATAACATATCTGATCGACAAGTGCACCCTGAGTCCCATGTGACCCAACTTTACTAATTAATCTACCAAGCAGAACCTTGTCAAAGGCTTTACTAAAATCCATCTAAACAGTGTCTACTGCTGACAAAGGAGCAGCACTCCAAAAGCCTATGATTTCAAGAATATCTGTTGGTCCATATCTTGGTGTCGTGTGACTACTGACTTCTTGTTGATTACTACCTACATTAGCTGCATTGTACGTCAACCTCAGTAAGGGGGCTCAGTAGCATCCCCACAACTGAGAGTTGGCTGAGTCCAAAAGAACGTAACTACTATACTGGGTCTATTGCCTGTGGTAAGGGGAAAAGCATACTTGACTGCATTCTCATCAGTGTGCTTGCAGCAAAGGCATTTGTCCATGACAGTATAGGTAGGAGTGAGCACCATACAGTCCTTGTGGAGATGAAGTCTTGCCTTCAGTTTGAGGATACCCACCATTGTGTTGTGTGATACTGCTATTGTGCTGACTAGGGTAGATTCTGAATAGATCCAGCAACTCAAAACTGCACATCTGAGCTACTGTGGGCCACCATCTACAGCGGAATCGTATGGTTTTACACACTGTTCACTCTTGAACCCTGGTTCAATAAAGACTGCAAAAGGCTTACTAAGAGCAGCAGCGGACATAGGCACAAACTTGGTGAGGCTACAAAACAGGACTACATGTAGACCAAACTGGAAAGTAGCATGTGCTAGACAGCTAAGCAACACAACAACCAATGGATCAAATGGCTCACAGTCCTGCCACATGCAGTCGTGAATGGTGATTAACAACTGTTTATTGTAGTTTAATTTAACTCCTTTTTCACACATTCCACCAGCCCATGTCCCTTTTGAAGTTGATCACTATCTTCTAAGTTTTTCATTATCTACACATTTTGAAAGGGCAATAATGGCCCGCTTTGCTAAGTCTGGGTCATGAATGTGCCTTAAGAAATGCAAATGTGCTGTCACAGACCTATGGGAAAACCTGGTCTTTACTTTCCTTCTGTCTTGATAAACACCATTCAGCACTGGTTGATGAGAGTAGGCTTATTTTATATCCATGCTGCATCTATCTCATTATTCCACGGGCAACGCTTTGTTAACAAGCCAGTTATATAGTATTTTATTAAATTATTTAAGAAGCCTGGGAGCATCACATCGACCATTGTGATCAATGGTCTCTGCCAACTCATCAAAAATCTGAAGTTAGTTAAATTTGATTTTCCCTTAAGAAATTGATGCTGGCTTTCCGAATTGAATTAGAATGAGCACTATTCTCATGTTCTCAAATGATTACAGTGAAAAGCTTACAAGTTGATGCTTGTGTGCCGGACTGTTGTGTTCAGGCACCTGTTAGTTTTGCCTTGGATTGTTGTTTCTAAGAATGCGCTTACCACCGATGTTACTGGTCTGTAGTTGTTGGCTTATTCTTAGTACTTTTTTTCTAATAAAGGGGCAACAGTTTCAATTCTTTACTTGCCTGGCAACATACCTGTATTGGAAAATTGCAAGATTGTGGAGAGTGATTTTTACATTATTACTGTTCATGTGTATAATTAGAATATTTGCAACCTTCCAATACAATTCTTTATTAATTGTTTCATCTTTCTAGAATGTCCTTGCAAATTTATTTCTCCCATATTTTAGCCATTAGTTGGTCAGTAGAATACATCTAGTGATGTGTTGGCAATTCTATTTGCTACCTGTAACCAAATATGTTCTGTGCCTTCCCACCTGCCCCAGACTTCTGTTTCAAGCACTATAAATCATGGAATCATAGAATTGCTACAGTGTAGAAGCAGGCCATTCAGCCTATCGAGTCAGCACCAACCCTCCAAAGAGCCTCCCACCCAGCCCTCCCCTCTACCTTGTTCCTGTAACCCTGCATTTCCTGTGGCTAACCCACCCGTCTCTGGATAGTAAATTGAAATTTAGCATGACCAATCCACTTAACCTGCATAGAGCACCTGGAGGAAACCCACGTGAATAAGGGGACAATGTTCAAACTCCACAGAGTGTCATCCAAGGCTGGAATTGAACCCGGATCCCTGGTGCTGAGAGGCAACAGTGCCAACCACTGAGCCACCGTGCTGCTCCTCAAATATTCCTTCCCTAACTGGGAAACAAACCCAGGCTACATTGGTGAGAGCACTGGATCCTAACCACTAGACTATCGGTGAAGACTACAATTATTCTTAATACAGCTACTCCTTTCTTTGTCTTTTTATCTTAAATACCTTCTAACGGTAAAGGGGAAGCAATGGCACAGTCGTTTTGTCACTGGACTAGTAAGGTATTGCAAAACCAAGGTGATTCTCTGAGGTTTCTGGTCTGGATCTCACCATTTGTGCATGTTTTGATTCTGCGCAACAGGTGACAGATATTCTCTGGTACATTTGTCAGGGCAATGCCTTGACCAATTAAAGTCGGCTTGCCTGGTTTAAATATGAACTAGCTCAACAGTTAACTGGAAGTCATAATCTAAATAGCTCATTCTCCGAGACATCAAGATGTCTTCTTTTATCAGCAATAGCACCAAATGATTATTCATGAAACTCCAGCATGAAATCTGCTTCTGACAATCATTCACCAAGTCACTTTTTGATCCACCAAGGTGCATCCTTTCAAACTGGACTTAGTCAGTTGGTCATTCATTTTAGCAGTGTTAATGAAGATGCTGGAGAATCCAAGATAACGAAGTGTGGAGCAGGATGAACACAGCAGGCCAAGCAGCATCTCAGGAACACAACAGCTGACGTTTCGGGCCTGGACCCTTCTTCAGAGAGGGGGATGGGGAGAGGGAACTGGAATAAATAGGGAGAGAGGGGGAGGCGGACCAAAGATGGAGAGAAAAGAAGATAGGTAGAGAGGAGAGTATAGGTGAGGAGGAGGGGAGGGGAGAGGTCAGTCCAGAGAAGTCGGACAAGTCAAGGAGGTGGGATGAGGTGGTAGGTAGGAAATGGAGGTGTGGCTTGAGGTGGAAGGAAGGGATGGGTGAGAGGAAGAACAGGTTAGGGAAGCAGAGACAGGCTGGGCTGGTTTTGGGATGCAGTGGGGGGGAGGGGACGAGCTGGGCTGGTTTTGGGATGCAGTGGATGAAGGGGAGATTTGGAGGCTTGTGAAGTCCACATTGTTACCATTGGGCTGCAGGGTTCGCAAGCGGAATATGAGTTGCTGTTCCTGCAACCTTCGGGTGGCATCGTTGTGGCACTGCAGGAGGCCCATGATGGACATGTCATCTGAGGAATGGGACGGTGAGTTGAAATGGTTTGCGACTGGGAGCTGCAGTTGTTTGTTGCAAACCGAGCGGAGGTGTTCTGCAAAGCGGCCCCCAAGTCTCCGCTTGGTTTTCCCAATGTAGAGGAAGCCACACCGGGTGCAATGGATACAATATACCGCATTGGCAGATATGCAGGTGAACATCTGCTTGATATGGAACGTCATTTTGGGGCCTGGGATGGGGTTGAGGGAGGAAGTGTGGGGGCAAGTGTAGCACTTCCTGCGGTTGCAGGGGAAGGTGCCGGGTGTGGTGGGGTTGGAGGGGCGTGTGGAGCGAACAAGGGAGTCGCGGAGAGATTGGTCTCTCCAGAAGGCAGACAAAGGTGGGGATGGAAAAATGTCTTGGGTGGTGGGGTCGGATTGTAGATGGCGGAAGTGTTGGAGGATGATACGTTGTATCCGGAAGTTGGTGGGGTGGTATGTGAGAATGAGGGGGATCCTCTGGGGGAGATTATGGCAGGGGCGGGGTGTGAGGGATGTGTTGCGGGAGATGCGGTCAAGGGCGTTCTCGACCACTGTGGGGGGAAAGATTGTGGTCCTTGAAGAACTTGGACATCTGGGATGTGCGGGAGTGGAATGCCTCATCGTGGGAGCAGATGCGGTGGAGGCGGAGGAATTGGGAATAGGGGATGGAATTTTTGCAGGAGGGTGGGTGGGAGGAGGTGTATTCTAGGTAGCTGTGGGAGTCACTGGGCTTGAAATGGACATCAGTTTTTAGCTGGTTACCTGAGATGGAGACAGAGGTCCAGGAAGGTGAGGGATGTGTTGGAGATGGCCTAGGTGAACTTGAGGTAGGGTGGAAGGTTTTGGTAAAGTGGATGAACTGTTCGAGCTCCTCTGGGGAGCAAGAGGTGGCGCCGATACAGTCATCAATGTAACGGAGGAAGAGGTGGGGTTTGGGGCCTGTGTAGGTGCGGAAGAGGGACTGTTCCACGTAACCGACAAAGAGGCAGGCATAGCTTGGGCCCATGCGAGTACCCATGACCACCCCCTTAGTCTGTAGGAAGTGGGAGGAATCAAAAGAGAAGTTGTTGAGGTTGAGGACGAATTCGGTTAGGCAGATGAGGTGTCGGTGGAGGGGGATTCGTCGGGCCTGAGGGACAGGAAGAAGCAGAAGGCCTTGAGGCCATCTGCATGAGGAATACGGTGTATAGGGACTGGACGTCCATGGTGAAAATGAGGTGTTGGGGGCCAGGGAATTGGAAGCCCTGGAGGAGGTGGAGGGCGTGGGTGATGTCACGGACATAGGTAGGGAGTTCCTGGACCAAAAGGGAGAAAATGGAGTCCAGTTTGGTGGGGCAGGAACAGGCTGAGACAATGGGTCGACCAAGGCAAGCAGGTTTGTGGATTTTGGGAAGGAGATAGAATGGGCCATGCGGGTTTGGGGAACAATGAGGTTGGAGGCTGTGGGTGGGAGGTCCCCCCCTGTGGTGATGAGGTCATGGATGGTGTTGGAGATGATGGTTTGTTGCTCGGGGGTGGGGTCATGATCAAGGGGGCGGTAGGAGGTGGTGTCGGAGAGTTGGTGTTTGGCCTCGGCGATGTAGAGGTCAGTGCACCATACTACCACTGCGCCACCCTTGTCTGTGGGTTTGATGGTGATGTTGGGGTTGGAGCGGAGGGAGCTACGGGCTGCCTGTTCTGCGGGGGAGAGGTTGGAGTGGGTGAGAGGGGTGGAGAGATTGAGGCGGTTGATGTCTCGACTGCAGTTGGAGATGGAGGTCGAGGGAGGGTAGGAGGCTTGGGGGTGGTGTCCAGGAGGAGCACTTGTGTTGGAGGAGGGTGAAGGGGTCAGTGGAGGGAGGGTTAGGTTCCCGGTTAAAGAAGTAAGCGTGGAGGCGAAGGTGGCGGAAAAACTGGTCGATGTCCAAACGTGACTGGTATTCGTTGATGTGTGGGTGGAGGGGGACAAAGGTGAGCCCCTTACTTAGGACTGACCGTTCGTCCTCAGTCAGTGGGAGGTCTGTGGGGATGGTGAAGATGCGGCAAGGCTCAGTGTGGCTGTCTACTCTGGGGTTGCAGGCTGTGGGCGGGGTTCCGTCGGGCGCGTCTGTGGGTGGGGCGGAGTGGGCGGCAGCATTCATTCTATCAGCTTTTTTTAAAACCTTTTGTTTAGTTGATTTATTTTTCAAATCAACCTGTTCAGAGGTGTTAATACACACCCTTTGGGGCAGGTGGGATGTGAACCTGGCTTTTTGACCCAGTATTATAGACACTACCACTGTGCCTCAGAACTCCTTCACCAGCATATGTATTGTGAGCATGTAAATTAGGAACAAGTGCAGGCCACTCAGTCTATTCAACCATCCAGTAATATTGCAGCTCGTGTTTTTACTCCACATTTTTCCAAGAATCTGTCTATCTCTTCGTGAAAAATATTCACAAACTCTGCTTTTGCTGCCGTTTGAGGATAAGCTCCAAAGATGCAAGACTGTTGGCGGGGAATAAAACGATCATCTGCCTTAAAACGGTGACACCTCATTTTTAAACGGTAACCCCTATTTCTAAACTTTTCCACAAGAGGAAACACCCTTTCTATCTTCACCCTGATAAGATGATTCAAGTTCTTGTATACTTCTAACTCTTCTAAATTCCAGCAGATGCAAGGTTAGTGTACTTAATTCTTGCTCACAAGCCAACCTGCCAACTTTACATATTAGTCGAAGTCCTCTCACAATACTAAGCCCTCTCTGAATTGGTTCCACTGCATTTATATCCTTGTACAAAGGAGATAGTTTTGCATTTCCTCACATTATGTTTGATTTGCTCAAACTTTGATCGCTCCTTTAAATTACCTGGATTCACTGTGTCCCCTTCACAGTTCGTTTTTCTAACTATGTGTCATCAGCAAATGTTATTCAAGTCATTTATTTAAACTGTAGAAAATTGAGGCCCGATTGAGTGACGTATCACTTGTTTCAACTTGCAAACCAAAAAAACATCTATTTATGCCTGCTTGCTTTTCCTGTTAACCAGCCAACTTTCTATCCATACCAATATGACAACTTTTAGGTCTGTAGTAACCTTTCATGTGGCACTCTGACTCTGCCTGATTTACCTTGAATTTTAAGTGATCCTCTCTGATGTCTTTGATAGTAGCTCCAAAAATCATCTCTCTGGCAGATAGTAAACTAACTGGCCTGCAGTTTTTCTGCTTTTGTCTCCCTTTTTGAATAAAGGACTTGATTTTACTGTTTTCTTTTCGAAAGAAATCTTCCTGAAAATAGGAAATTTTAGGAAATGAAAATTGATATATCGGTTATGCTACCTCATTCCACAATGCGGGGTCTACAACCTGCTCTCTAGCTCCAGGACATTTTATTCTTAAAACAAAATATCCTGAAAACATTTTATGATGTCTTAGGTTACCTTGCCTTTGCTTGTTTAATTTTTCAAGTCTTTCTGTAGATTAAAATCCCCTATAATAAGCACCTTTCTAACCGAATCCCAATATTTCTTCTGTTACACTCCTTCATATCGTGTGGTTCCTCTTCGTGATCTGTGCACCACTCTGTCAAGTGATTTCTTGCCTTTGTCGATTCTCACTTCTACCTAAACAGCTTCAGCGTTCTGCTTTCCTGAACTTGGGTCATCTCTCTGTATTATGTTATTTAGTCATTAATTAATTGAACCACCTTACCACCATTTTTGAAAGCTTCCTGCATTCCCTATTGTCGCATAGCTTTCACTGTTCAGCTCTCAATATATACTCACCTGAAACACTCTCCACAATGTTCATCAAACTGCATAATTCTAAATAAGGACAATCAGTTAACCTCCTTTTTGTTTTGAAATATTCTTATGGAATTCCACCTGCATTCAGACACGGATGAATCTCGTCTTCTCGTCTTTGCTATAATTACTTTTGTAACCTTTAGCCTTACCTGTTAATGTACCCTTTTCGATTAGTACTATCAATCCCTTCCTGTTATGGCCTGTTTTATAATTTTTCACATAAATACCTGTTTCCGTTGCTTGTCTGTACTCTGTGATTTACCACATCTCCCTAGATTTCATCCCTTTCCTCCAAGATTTAGTTTAACATCCTCTCTACTTCCCTTCTTATGCAGTTTGCAACAGCTCCAGAGCAGTTCAGATGTATGTTCTCTTTGCACTGCAGCCTGCACTTTCCCCAGTACTGGCTCTAGTGCTGCATGAACTTTAACCTACTTCTGCTCCGGTTGGTGAATCACCTGTTCAGCTGTCTCATCTGATTTGCCCTATGCAGTTGGTACTGAAGCATTTCAGCTCAATTGAACATTTATAATTTGGGATTTTGTCATTGAGTAATCCCACCTTTAAAAATTTGCAGCCAATGTAAACCTATTGCCTGTCAGAATTGTATATGATAGTGACTGATATTACCGTTAACACATCACTCACATTTAACAGGAGAAAGTGGGAGACCTTAATGAGTACTCTTTGTTAGAACACCCATATAAACAAACATTTCGAAGATTACTGGCATGCTTGATGATAGTAGGAAGATGTATGAGCAGTTGATACAGAATCACAATTTATGGGTCTGCAGCAAAAATATAACCAAAATTATGCTGTGCTCTTCAGTTATGTTTTCCCTTTAGGTTTGCTGGTCTTGTGAATTATCCTGATAAGTGCAAGCCACAAATCTTTGACAATTTTTTTTTCTCAGCAATACAAAAGAAGCATGATAGGCAAGTGCATTGGAGAATATAGGCTGCGGCAGGATGAAGGTATGCGCTAGGTTTTCAGTTGTTTATTCAGAGAGGCAAAGCTGGAGGCAGGCAGTCGGACAGCGTTGAGGTTGAAAGTGATCCATTTAATAGAGCTGCTATTGTTCCTTCAAGAAGGTTGGCTCTTTCGGTATTATCTAAGAGATAATTTGACAGACTAAGTTCTGACTGTAATTGCATAAAAGGTGTTTTTGTTGAAAGTACATAGGAATTATCCACCATATTCTGGTTGTAAAATATCTTTCAGATGCTGAAAACAAACCCATTTATATTATCACAACTCTGGACAATTATGAAGATGATCTCCTTACTATTGAATATATTAAGGTATGCAATAATGTTTATAAAACCGCATTCATACCATTTATTCATTAATTTCTTTCTGTTGTGACCATTGCATTTATATCATTTAAATATCAAGCTTTTTCATTTTATCGTTAGTTTTGTTTTGCATCTTTCTACTTCTGTGAATTTTCTAATGTACAACCTATCTCCCAAATTTCAATTTTATTCGTAAATGCACTGGAACAATAAAAGACACCTGCATCATTTAGTTGCAATTGTGTAACTATATACCCATAAATTGGTAACATCATTAAATATGGGCATTCAATAAATTAACCTTATTCATCCTGTTTTAAACTTCAGATGTAGCCCTAATGTACACTGACTGGGGTAACTAATATTTTCAGCATCCTCTATTGTTTGACATTGCTGATCTGCCTAGCTTCGTGCAACTGAGCTTAGATTTCACCAATAAATGCAAAAATGTTCCTTTTCTTGGTCAGTTGTATTTTCACAGTGAGAGCATAAACATACATGTACATTAGTTTTCCTCTTATCCTACCCAACCTAAATTTTAACTACTTTTAAACTTGGGGTCATGAAAGCACTGTAGGCATAACCTTTTAGAGACTTTGCTCAGCTTTATTTGGCCAGGTGAGTATTGTACACGCCTTGTGTACTTTGTCTTTGGAATTTTTGTTTTAAAACAAAGAGACGGCAGCTATGTGCTGTATTTCCTTAGTAATGATTGTGTTGTAGCATTCAAGTGGGAAATATAAACTGCTAGTTTTTCATGTTCAGTTTTTCAAATTAGCTAAGAAGAATATATATGAATTTATCTTCCAGTAACCTTTCCTTGACAGAAAATATCTTACAATTATCCAAGACCATTTTTTTTCCCCAATCCTGCTTAGTGATTTTGATGATGATGAGGAGGAAGCTTTTTCCTTGTCCATAATTAAACTTCTGTGTTCTTATTAGAATATTTTGAAACATATTTCAGAATTTTCTAATCCCGAGAATGTAGCTATGGATCTTTTTACCCAAGGAGTAAAGGAATGTTAATATGACTGTCATGGACATTCCAAGCCTGCAGAGTTTCCTGGGAAGCTGAAAAAAAGGAGTTTGTGATGTGGAATGAAGGGAAGGAAGGTATGAACAGAAAGATAGATGGTATGTGAGAGGCATTGGGTATCCGGTTTACAGAAAAGGGCAAACAGGTCCGCTGAGTATAGAGAAGAGAAGAACAACTTAAAATTATACAGCATTTTTCACATAAAACAACACAAAATATTTCACAGGAGATATTATGAAACAGTATGACACCAGAGGCCCACAAGATATGGTCGCATGACCAAACCCTAATCCAAAAAGTAAATTTTAAGGAGTACCTTCAATGAAGGAGAATAGAGAGTTCTAGAGGAGGAATCCTACAGTCTGGGACCTAGTCAACTGAAGACTCAATGATCAATCGTGGGATGATTGAAATCAGACAGGCGGAAGAAACTGGTGTTAGATGAGTGGGAAATCTTTGAAGATTTTTGTGATTCGTAGAGATTAGAAGTTAGCAGGGAAAGACTCCAGAAGTAGCGCCTGTAGAGAGGAAAACGTTGGTTGTTTCAGTTTGCTGACCTTTGAACAGAATGGCATTGGAAATGAGGGACTTGCTTTGTAAGTGAGCTGAGAACCTGAGGTGTCTCCCTTTTCAGCACAAAACCTGAAGTCTGTCCTGCACTTCAGATACTGCTAGATCTATAAATTTATGATGTTTCTGGTTTCATTTCAGATTTCCAGCATCTGCAGTATTTACCTTTTTGTGTTTGAGCAGTGTTGAGGTTTGGAAGGGTGTTATCTATCAACAAATGAAAAAAAATTGTGATTTTTGGGTGATATTGCTAAGGGACAGCGTGTATATGTGAAGAGGAGAGTGCCAGGGATAAATCCTTGGTGCATGCTATAAGTATTGGTGTGGGAGCAGAAAGAGAGAAACCATGGCATTATTCTGGTTATGATTAAATTAGATGAGAATGGACATGGACTGCCGTGGTTCATGTCAACTAGGGATGTGCAACAAATGCTGGCCCACCCAGTGATGCCCACGTGCATAAGTAAATAAAAACAAGAGCCAGGGAAGAGCAGCCTCATGGCTGATCGATGGTGGCAAAGTGTTGGAGCAGGAAGATATCAAACATGTAAGAAGATAAGTTGAGTATAATACGCAGGGATAATTTATCTTTGGAACAGTTAAATAGGATATAACTTCTGATTTTTGAGAGCTGGTTCAGTGTTGTGGCTAGGCAAGAATCTTATATTGGAAAGATTTGGCATTTTTACCAAAAGAGACCCTTTGATTTCATAAGGGGTAACATTGGCTGTGCAGTACTGAAACTAGCTGTTCATGCTCAAATCATGCCAACGTCAATCCTGCCCTTGAATTTTCTTCATCTTCTATGTCTAACATGATAATGTTGTATCCCCTCCTCCTTCATATACTTGTGTCCCCATTGCAGTTCATAGCAACTATCTTATGTTGATGTACTCCAGTTTGTTTTGCTTTATTTATTGTCACATGTATTTTGTTACAAATGCCCAATGAGCCCATCTGTCCTCTCGCTGTCAACTCTGTCAAAACAGTTAGTTACCTCTTGCCCATTTTTAGGAGAACTGTCAAACTAATTTTAAGTATATCTGTAGTCTTGTCATTGAAGGAATCTTTTTCGCAATTTATTTGAATCACCTAATAATCAGCTCTTTATTCCACACTCTCTTTATCCAAAGAAAGTAACATCACGTTATCAAATTTGAATATGTAATGATTAAACTCACCAAGTTTATGAACTTGGCATTGCTGACTTCTTTTAGTCATTTTTATAGGAGAGTTTCTTCATCCATGGGATTGTGGATATTGCTGGCTGGGCTGGTATTTATTACGCATCCCTATTGTCTTTTAGAAGTGGATGGTGAACTGGCTTTGTGAAGTCCTAACTACCTTAGCTCACTACATTGAATGACATACTTAAAACTATAATAAATCAATTGGTGCTTGTTCCACAAAAAGAGAGAAAAGCTGATAATCTTTTCTTTTCCAGGCTAACAAAGATGGACCAGAATTCAAAACCACCTACAGAAACACAGAGCAACTCATTAAGGTAAAAGAATTCACAGGACTACTTAATAGATTTTCTTTATCACAGCTAACTGAAACAACCAGAATACTATTTATAGCTTACTAGGTGAGGAAACTGAAAGCTGGGGAGTAGTATGCTGTCAGTCACTTCAGAAAATAGAAATGTATTTTTATTTAGCATCAAGGTATCAATGAACATAGTTGCATTTTCTGCCAATGACTGACTTTCTTTTAAAGGAATCAAAGTTTGTTTCTCGAATTGTATTGGCTCTTTGCACTGAGATGTGCTTGACTGTTGAGCCTTGCAGAGTTGTAATGCTTGTACTATTGCATGCTTTACAGAACTCCCTTTTGTGATGACTAAAGGAAGGAATTAACTTGGTTAGCTTATGCTTCAGACTGCTTTATCAAGTGCATATAGAGTTAGGAAATGACTAGTTTTCATTCTAGCTTCAAAAATGTACTTAGGTAGCAATGATTTTACAGATGGAAGAACACAGGAGCTGTCAAGGGTTCAACCGGCAGCGGAGGAGATCTTTTACTAGATCTGTTGCTCAAATTACAAAAGTTATGCTAATTGCTGGCAGGATCCCAGGTCTATTGCTACTTTAGAATCATAAAATTATCATCACAATATGTTCACAGCAGACACCATCTTCCTAGCTCTCTACTCATCCCTAGAACATACTCCATCTTCAATACCATAATTCCAACAGAACAAATCTCCAAAGACCGAATCCCAAGTTTCTGCTCCCTGCTTTGTGACAGGATTCTTGACTTCCTGACCTGCGGACTGGAATCAGTAAGGACAGGCAACAACACCACCTCCACAATAATCCTCAACACTGGTGCCCTGCAAGAGTGCATACTCAGCCCCCTGCAATACTCCTTATACACTCACGACTGGGATAAAATTCAGCTCCAACAACATGTACAAATTTGCTGATAACACCACCATGGTGGGTTGGAATCTCAAACAACAACAAGGTAGAGTAAAGGAAAGAGACAGCTTATTGACATGATGTAAGAACAACAATTTCTCCCTCAATATCAGCAAAAGAAAGGAGCTAGACATTAACTTTAAGAAGCAGAGTGGAGAACATGCCTCAGTCTGTATCAGTGGTGCTGAGGTGGAGCTGGTCAAGAGCTTCAAATTCCTGGGAGTAAATATCACCAATAACCTATCCTGGTCCTTCCAAGTCCACTACTCGGACAAGAAAGCACAATAATGCTTCTACTTCCTCAGAAGGCTAAGAGGTTTGGCATGTCTGGAATCACTTAGCAATTTTTATAGATGCACCATAGAAAGCATCATATCCAGATGCATCACCATTTGGTGTGAAACTACTCTGCCCAAGACAGCAAGAAATTGCAGGGATTTGAGTGGAGCCCAGTCCATTGTGAAAATCTGCCTTCCTTCCTTTGACTCCATCTGCACTTCCCACTTTCTCAGAAAAGCAGCTAATAAAAACAGTGACCCTCCCACCATTGTTATACTCTCTTACACTGTCTTCCATTGGGCAGAAGATACATAAGTTTGAAAACACATACCAACAGATTCAAAAACAGCTTCTTTCCCACTGTCATCAGACTTATGAATGCTCCCCTCCCACGTTAGAGTTGGTCTTTCTCTGTAACTTCTCTGTAGCTGTAACAGTATATTCAGCATTCTGTCCTATTACCCTGATATACTAATGTAAGGTATGATTTGTCTGGTTACACAAAACAAAACTTTTCACTGTATCTCTGTACATGAGACAATAATAAATGAAACCAAATGAGCTGCTCATCCTATTGTGTTGTGTCATTACTTTTAAAGATGAACATTTTTCGTCTAACTAACATAAATCTAATCTGCTGCTGCTTAACCCTAATAAGCTCTAAAAATATTTTACAGCTTGATTTGCGAATGGTCATCTACCTAAGTTGGGAAACTCTGATAATGAGAGTATTTCTGTGATGCTTTGCTATTTAAAATGTTCAGATTGCAGCTTATCAGTCCTAAACTTAACCTCCTTGAGATACAGATTCTTGCTGCACAAGTGATTGCTGTGGATCAGGCAGATGTTCTCTTGGGCTGTTGTACTACAGCTGCAATATAGTGCCTAGCTTGCCATCCTTAATGCGTTCTATTTAGCTAATTAAGTATAGAAATATGACTTCATGATTACCTGTAGTTAAATGATGTGTTTAAAAATGTTAAGCTTTGTATTTAATCTTGTAATCTCCCTAGTAACAGTTTAAACTACTGACCCTATTTAAAGAAAAGAAAGCTTGAAGCTCAGCTATCTGCTAACCTAACAATGCTTCTGAGTTTCAAAATTGAAATTCACCTGTTATGTCAAGCTTCCCTCTCTTGACCCTTTTTTATTTTTGATAAACTGTCCTCCTTTACGACACCAAATTGTCAATATCTCATCTGTTTTCAAGCTGTATTCATTGATAAGCTGCTATCATTGTGATTTGTTTATTTTGTGCGTTTAGGGTATGTTAGATGAAATTCTATGAAGATGAGTTAGCACTGTAGGTTCGAGAATGCAGTTCTAGTGAACAGTTATTAGGTTAGATAGGTTCATGACCACAGTTCCCTAATTTAGGTGGGTGACAATTCACAAATCACGTAAGGAATTTTCAACTGTTTGGATATGCACTAGTTAATTCGATGAAAACAGTACAATCCGTGACATTTGATGATGGTTGATGGATACCAGAGAGCAAATGGGCAGTTGATATGGACTGTGTCAGTTCACTAAAGTTGTGAAGGCAGCAACCTGTTCGCTAGTTGAAATGATGGGGATCTCTTAGCTCAATTTCTTTTTTCATCTTTTACGTAAAGAGGACTGCTCCTTCAAGGCAGGCCTTCTGACTCAGCACTTGTCGATTAAATCCTGTTTTTGGCGTGGGGAATCTACTTTGTAATGTATCTGAATTCTTTTCAGTCAGTGTGCACAGGACAGCTCCTCATGGATGTGAGTTTGCTCGCTGAGCTGGAAGGTTAGTTTTCAGACGTTTTGTCACCATTCTAGGTAACATCATCAGCGAAACTTCGTCGGAGGCTCACTGATGATGTTACCTAGAATGGTGACGAAATGTCTGAAAACTAACCTTCCAGCTCGGCGAGCAAACTCACATCCAGAACCTCAACCTGAGCTACAAATCTTCTCAAAACTTGCTAACAGCTCCTCATGATGTCATAATAACTATTTCTCCATGCCCACTTCCATTGTAAGGTCTGTTTTCAGTTTCCATTTGCCCAATGAACATATTTTTGTTTCTGCTAAGCAGCTTGAATGATGAGGCATCAGTGGCCTTTATAACATTATCTTTAATTTGCCTTTAGCCTGTGTTTGAAATGTTGTTTGGGAGGGAAGCAACTGCTATAGCAGCCATTCCATGAAGTCTCCTGCTTCACAGGCAACATGAGACAAATTTAGTTGAAAGAGGCCCCAATCTCCAAAGCTATTTCATGAACTGACTGTAGTTGCCTTTCCAGTTGGGACTTTATTCCTGACTAATTTGTAAAGAAACTCCAATAAATTATAGTTAAGCACAAACTAATCTAAATTTTAGAAAGAGATTATGTCTTGAAATTCCTTCCATTCACCGGATTCCCTAATGCTCGCTCTTTCAAACGTCATTTAGTGACAAGTTACTAATATCGTGCTTACATATTTCTTCCATCTTCGGAATTTTGCACTGGTACAGTTAGGCATATTTTGCTTTTTTAAAAAAATCCATACAACCCATTAGAAACCTCAAATCCAGAAATCTGCCTCTAGATGGTGCATTCTACATCTGTTTTGCTTGCATTAAACTTGATGTGAATACATCTTGTGTTCAAATAAAAAAGAAATTACTTAGTTTCCACAGAAAAAGGGACAACAGTTATTAATTCCAATTTCCAGTGTTCAGGAAAATCCTCATGGCCAGAAGTTTCTGTATGCACGGTTTGTTGGCCAGTAACTAGCATGGTTAGCAGAAGACACATTGCTTTCAATTGGGGATGCCACACATCCACCTCATGTGCCATGGCCTACTTTGAGTCAAGAACCCCAGTAACACAATGGAAGGTACAGTCACCAGGAGTCTAATTTGAGACTTTTGCTGGGTCTTATTTTATTTTAAGGGACAACACCTTGATTTTTATTTGAAGTTTTGTACTTTGGTTCTAACATTTTGTTCTGTACTTATGTTAACATATTTGGCATTTGTCCTCCTACAGAAAAAGAATTAAAATAATTCAGCAATATCCTCTACCATCACTGCCCTATTAAACGTAAAGCCAGAATTCTCAAGGCCAGTATTGATTTCCTACACTGAGTATTTAAATTGACACATGATCACAGGAAATATAAGCAACAATTTAAAAATTACTGACTCGTGCACACGTGTGAACTTCCGTCACCATTACGCTATTTTCCATGGTCTGGTGAGATCACTGCTAATGGAGCATGTCTGCTTCAAACACCGCCACTGCACCACAAGTAACTCGAAGAATGTGAGATGTTTGAGATGACCAATTCTCATACAATGTAGACTTCTGAACCATATTTCCACTTGATTATGGAGGTCAGAAGCTATCTTCTCGCAGTTGGAATGCAGGATAACAATTACTCATATACCGCCAATTCAGGGAGATGCTAGCACCCTGGACTTAAAAGAAGATGTTAAGATGTGATTATGAGAGTTGGAATTGAATTGTTTTTCAGCCCGTATTTGAAGAAAATACTACTGAAGGAGTATTAAACAAGATTAAATAGATTTCTGTTTTTATGAACTTAGCAGTTTTATTTTTTGTTGCACTAAAAGGATTGGCTGGTTATAGAGAATTATTTAATATCTTCAGAAATGTTCAAGTTGTTTGTTTTATTTTCATCCAGGTGAACTTTTCATCTTTGGATGTTTATTTACACAGTGAAGCTCTGCTAAGCTCTGTTCATTTCCTGAAAAACCTTATCCCACAATCAGAAACCAAGGTCAGTTCAGATGAACAGGCTCCTGAAATTGAAGAGAAGAAAGAGGAGTTCCTCATGAAGAAAAAGACATGTAAGAAATATTCAGCTTTCACTTTAACTTGTTTTCTATAATCCCTTCACTTTTTTCCAAAACTTTTATTTGCCTCTGAGGTGATAATTCATATTGTTTCCAAATTTTCTCGTGAAGAACTTCCATTGGTGTTGCTGAAAAAAAATTGTTCTAAGTTTTTGTCTTGCAGGCATTAAGACATTTGCAAGAATACCAATTAAATGAGTAGTAACATTTTATACTGCTCAAGAAGACAGTACATTTTGTCTGCAAAGAACTGCCCTGTATTCAAATATCTAGCTTCTGATGCATGTAAATACACCACATTGTGAGCCTGACTCGCAATTTTCAATTGTTGTCAGCATAATATTTAAAAGACAGGTGACTATTCGGCAAATGTTGCCCAATTGTGAAATCAAATGCAATGTTGGACATTTTCGATTTTTGCAAGAATGAATTGGTTTGATTTGGTCAGTAATGCATTGTTATTTGATTTGATCACAAATCTTCTGAGGAAAAAAAATCATCTCTCGATAGGTAGGTTTGAAATTTATGTATGATATTACTCATTCATGTTCCATGAAGAACGACTTTTCCCACATAACACCAAAATCCTTTTCATGGCAGACTCCACTCATATTGCTATTGCAGTCATGGCATGAAAAAGGTAACTTCACTGTTGCTCAAACAGCTGAGATAACTGAACATTCTAGGGTCATCTTATTTAGGAATCGTCTTTCTGATGGTGCCAGTAGTACACAATTGACTTGTGTAAATTAAGATGTTGAATGATAGTAGTTTATTCAACTCTGGAGGGAAGCCCAGTCTAATCCAGTGCCATTCTTGGCTTTCGTTGCCATTCTTGACTTTAGTTGACATTAGTGGTGGATGCAGGTATTGTTTAGTAATCAGATATCACATTTGCTCTTTACTGTTTTTATTTAGCTGAATATGATCTTAGATGCTGCATTTACATACAATCAAAGGAAAGAATTCTCTTTGGGTAAGCTAAATGATCTTCCATGTCATTGCTCATGAAAGCCTAAATTTTGGCATTTTAAAACATGTGGTTGTTGACTTGCTCGCCGAGCTGGCTTGTGTTCGTTCAGACATTACATCACCATACTAGGTAACATCATCAGCGAGGCCTCCAATGAAATGATATTGTTCTACTCTGCTTAGAGTTTATACTGTGTCCCTTTATGTTGAGAAGTGTCATTTCCAGTTTTGACCTGTATGGGTTTGTATATGGGTCCAATTCTATATATTTGTTATTTGCATCACTGGTTGAGAACCATGCCTTCATCGGAGGCCTCACTAATGATGTCACCCAGCATGGTGATGAAACATCTGAACGAAAACAAGCCAGCTTGGTATGCAAATCAACAACCTCGCCCACAACCCAAACTACAAATCTTAGCTAAAACTTTATTTTCATTTAGAAGTGTTAATGCCATGTGTGGGCATCAGCTGCATGAATGTATGCAAAATGCTGCAGTTGGAAGTCTGTATTTTCTTGTTAGCACTGTTAGAAAATAGAAGGTTTTTTTTAAACAGAGCCCTATGCTTTCACAGCACTCCGGACTAAGGATCCTATTGCTTGGCGGCACTGAATTGGGCTTAATGCTTGGGCTTAGAGGGTGACGTTGATGGTGGTCAGCATCACATTTTGGGCATGCAATTCTTAGGGTTTTTTTGGAAGATGGGCTACAGCAGTACTATCTTAAATGGGTAGATGGACTACAGAAATGCTACCTTATAAAGATGCTATTTGATACATTAGTGCCACTTGTCTACAGACCTTTTGAAATTAGAATGCCGTGATCAAATTGTTTCCATGGATGTCATCCCTAAATGCCAAGCCTTTGGATCAACCAGCCCAGCAATAGATTCTTGCAGCAGTAATTTCTCATCTCAAGGTATTTGTGTTTTGCATCAAAATGCGTTACATGGTGGTGTTTTCTGTGACCAGATACATGTTAAGCTGTAGAGAGGGTGAAGCGCTGTTGAACTGTATTCCTGTTTAATATGGGAAAAGTGGTGGTCTGTACAGCTTTTTTTTCCCCACTTTCTGCACTCAATAACATCCTCCTCCTCTTTTACCCCCCCCTCCCCCACGGAAAAAAATGCATTTGATATGGTTCTAACAGCTAAGTTCCAACCTAGGAACAACCAGTCCATTGCCATTGCCAGAGTGCATACAGTTCTTAATCCATACACTTATCCCTAATTTTATAAAATATAGTTTTATGTGCTGATTTATTGTCTGCCACTTACCAAATGCAATTTCAAAAAATTAATGGACTGCGACTCCTGGTAGCCTTATCTAGTTTACTTTTTCAACCTCTCAGAAATCCTAATAGATTAGTTCAATCACAATTTCCCTTTCACAAATGCATGTTGTCTGTATCCAATAAATATAATAGGGATGGTGTGTTGGGGGGGCGAGGGAGGTAGAATGGATTGGAATGGAGTGGAACAGTGCATTTTAGATCCAGTAAGGAGGAAGAAATTGCAGGTACGATCTTCTGGTTGAGGGAGTGTTATTGTCTCTAATTTGCAAACAGTAATTAATTATGACATAGTTCACGAAGGCTCTTCCTTCTAGCCCTTTTAGAATTTTAAAAAAACAGTCTATCCTTTCCTCCTGATAGTCCGCACTGACTGACTGATTTTTTTTTTATTCTTGAACTATATCTAACCCCAGAGATAAATTTGTGTGAAGCTGGATGAACACAGCAGGCCAAGCAACATCAGAGGAGCAGGAAACCTGCTTCAAGCTATCTCAGATTCTCGAGCATCGGCAGTTCCTACTATCTCTATATCTAACCCCATCCTCTTTTTAAAAAAAAACACAATGTTTTGGTTTTTCTCGCACAGACAACTTCAAGCCCTCAACTCTTTGGGTGAAAACATTTGCTGTCATCTAGTCCTAAATCATTTACCCCATATCCTTAGACTGTGACCCCTGTGTCTGGACTCTACAATCATCAGGAATATTTTTCCTGTGGTTTACCCTGTCTCGTACTATTGGAATGTTCTAGGTTCCTATGACATGTCCCACCCCATTTCTTGTATACACCCAGTGATTGTAGTCCTAATTGATCCAGTCTGTCTTAAGATGTCAATCCTTCTGTTCCAGGAAGGTCGACATACCATTTGTCTCTTCACCGTCTGTTGCACCTGTATGCTTTCTTTCAATGACGGGTGTACAAGGACACCCAGGTTTCAGTGCACCTCTCCGTTTCCCAACCTATTGCCATTCAAATAATAGTCAGCCTTCTGGTTTTTGTTACCAAAATTGATAACCTCACGTTTGTCCACATTGTATTTCATTTGAAATGTGTTTCCCATTTGTCCAATCTCACTGAAGCATCTCTGTATCCTCCGCACAGTTCAACGTCTTAGCCAGATTTTATCACCTGTAAACTTGGAGCACTGTAAGTGGGCCAATGGAGTGTGTGAAGAGATGCAAAGGCTTAAATTTTCTAGTTTCCAGAACAACTGGGATATGTTTCAGAGAATCAAGGTGAACCTTCTAACTCAACCATATTGTCACCTGTCTGCCCCGTGGCCAAGAATGATCTGTTTGCAGGGCCAACAAGGCCAGTTTCATGAAACTCACTTAGTGATCACCATCCTGAATACGTAAGAGTGGCACAGTGCCTCATTAGTTAGCATCGCTGCCTCACAGCCCCAGGGACCCATGTTCGATTCCAGCCTTGGGCGACTGTCCGTGTGGAGTTTGCATATTCACCCCATGTCAGTGTGGGTTTCCTCCTGGAGTCTGAAGGTTGCAGGTAGACCATGCTAAGTTGCTCTGTAGTATCCAGGAATGTGCAAGCCATGTGAAATGCAGGATTGCAGGGAGATGTGTTGGGGAGGGGTGTGGATCAGAGGGTCATCGTGGAATTGATGGGTTGAATGGCCTGCTTCCATATTCTGGGGATTCTGTGACTCTATTTAAATGAACAAGTCGCTTTCCCTGCTTATCCGGCAATCGTTGCATCATTCTATCCACTAGGCTGTCTGGAATATGTCATTCAAATACTGTTCTGAGCAATTAATGTGATGGTTCTATCATGTTTGTCATGATGACTTGACTTGCCTTACCACTATCCAGCCCAAATCTGTATTTGCCAGAAGTCATTTGCGTATTTTCGTGGAGTCTGAACAGCTAATAGATATCAACAGACGATTGAACCTGATGAATTAATCTAAGAAATGAAGCTTTTCAAGCATTGCAATTTAAACATCGCTGAAAGGCGATATGTGTCAAAGCTTTGCATTCTAGAAAATTAAGTACTGTCTGTCTATGATGACCTACCTCATCAGGGCCATTCAATTCACTGACTCTGTCCGCTTTAGTACACCAGAGCTCCTGAATTGAAATGTCTCCAGCATGGTGTTGTTATTATTATGCCTCTAAGCCCTCAGAAGGTGCTCTGAGACCTTGATCATGAAGAATAAATGTAAAGCAATCAAATATGGGGACAATATTTAACTAATGGTAATACTGTAAGGTCTTGAGTGCATAATTCAACTTTCGTTCTGAGACTTGAGGAAATACAGTTAAAGACTAAGGGCGGAGAACAATTCAGACCTTACTAACTACAAGACCACATCAGGTCGTCATATTTTTGAAAATTTCTCAGAATTTATTAACTTTATCACAATTAGTACCTAGGATTAATATTTAATATTGGATCAGTTGATACACTCTGGAATACTTGTGCTCAACTCTGGACTAACTAAGCACATGTCCCTTGTTGACTGAAGTTGGTCTTTTACCTGAGATAACAAGGTGTAGAGCTGGATGAACAGAACAGGCCAATCAGCATCAGAGGATCAGGAAAGCTAACATTTTGGGCCTAGACCCTCCAGAAATGGGGCAGGGGAGGGGGATTCTGAAATAAATAGGGAGAGAGGAGGAGGCGGATAGAAGATGGATAGAGGAGAAGATAGGAGGAGAGGAGACAGACAGGTCAAAGAGGCGGGGATGGAGCCTGTAGAGGTGAGTGTAGGTGGGGAGTTAGGGAGGGGATAGGTCAGTCCAGGGAGGACAGACAGGTCAAGGGGTCGGGATGAGGCTTGTGGGCAGGAGATGGGGATGGGGCTTGAGGTTGGAGGAGGGGATAGGTGAGAGGAAGAACAGATTAGGGAGACTGGGACGAGCTGAGCTGGTTTTGGGATACGGTAGGGGGTGGGGAGATTTTGAAGCTTGTGAAGTCCACATTGATACCATTGGGCTCCAGGGTTCCCAAGCAGATTATGAGGTGCAGTTCTTGCAACTTTTGGGTGGCATCGTTGCGGCACTACAGGAGGCCCAGGATGGACATGTCGTCTGAGGAGTGGGAGGGGGAGTTGAAATGGTTTGCGACTGGGAGATGCAGTTGTTTAGTGCAAACTGAGTGTAGATGTTCCGCAAAGCGGTCCCCAAGCCTCCACTTGGTTTCTGCAATGTAGAGGAGGCCACAACGGGAACGGTGGATACAGTATATCACATTAACAGATGTGCAGGTGAACATCATCTTGATGTGGAAAGCTGTTTTGGGGCCTGTGATGGGGGTGAAGCGGGAGTTGTAGGGTCAGGTTTAGCACTTCCTGCAGTTGCAGGGAAAAGTGCCGGGTGTGGTGGAGGTGGAGGGGAGTGTGGAGCGGACAAGGAAGACCTGGAGAGAGTGGTTCCTCTGGGAAGCAGATAAAGGCGGAAATGGAAAAATACCTTTGGTGGTGGGGTCGGATTGCAGATGGCAGAAGTGTCAGAGGATGATGCGTTGGATCCATCCAGGGCTTGTTCTTTTGTCGTCTTCTTGTGCACTCAACTGCTAAGATTTACTGCTTATGCATGGTTGCTGGCATCCCTGTGCTTGGATAGACTTTTTTTCAGTTTGTTCTTGGTATGCAAGCATCACTGCCTAGGTCAGCCCATTGCTCTCTTTTTCCTGAGAACATAATTCTGTGCGGTCTTCTTGAATTGCTGTTATTCTTGGGCTACAGAAATCCACTGTGGTGTTAGCATGGGTGTGTTAGCATTTGTCCCAGCGACTGTAAAGAAGCAGTAATATAATTCCAAGTCAAGTTGGAGGGGAACTGGCAGATTGTGATGTTCCCATACATCTGCTGCCCTTCTTGGTGGTAGAAGTTACAGGATTGCAAGGTACATTGGAAGGAGGTTGGATGAGATGCTAAAGTGCACCTTGCAGTTGATGTACATTGCTGTGTATGGTAATGGAAAGATTGACTGTTAAAAGTAGTGGATACCTATGAAGCAGGCTGTTTTGCCCTGGATTGTTTTGAGCTGCTTGCGTGGTTGGAGCTGCACTTAATTCAACAAGTGGAGAATGTTCCGTTCTGGTCTTGGGTTGTTCCTTGTGTACGACCAGCCCCCCAGCAATGTTCCCAGATTTTTTCATTGTAGGCTGGGCCCACTAGCCATTAAGCTGCCATGTGGGGAGGAATGAATCTGCTCCCCTTGTTCAGTTAAACCCTCATTTGCTCACAATTAATTGACAAAACTTCTGTTATTAATGCCTTTGTGAACTTGTGCTTTAAAAGCAGCCATTTTAACTGGGGTTTCTTGAGTTAACAAAGTGAATTTATTAATGCAACAAAAACACATGCACATGTTAGAAATAAAAGGTAAGTCCAAAAAGATAAACATTAAAAAAAAATCAGCTTCTGAGATAACAGTGTGGAGCTGGAGGAGCACAGTAGGTCAGCCAGCATCAGAGGAACAGGAAAGCTGACATTTCATGTCGGGACCTTCTTCAGAAATCATGACTGCCTCCTGGACATGACACAACCTGTCTGTCTTCTCTCCCGCCTATCCACCCCTCCCAACTCATGGAGCAACCCCCACCAGTGCCTACCTGCACTCACCTATCACCATCCCACCTACTTTTCCGTAGCCCCACTCCTCTCTCTCTTTATTTCTGAGTTCCCTTCCCCCTCCTCCTCCTTCCCTCCCCCCCGCCAGCCTTCCCTCCTGCCCTCCCTCTCTCTTTTCCTTCTGTCCAGGCAGATACTGACTTTGCCTTTTCTTCGCAAGTTTATATTTAACTTTACACATTCTCAATTTCTTTTTAGCTCCTAGAAGAGGAAAGTTTGAAGATCTGATCAAACTTCATTTGTGTGCAGAACTGGCACTTCTGAAAGTTTTCATCTGTGATCAAAGCAAAAGAATTGCAGAAATAAACATTGTAGGTAAGTAGTTTAAAATCATGTTTCTATGGTTAATGCACGCATTTTTCTAAGTCAGTTGCGAATCAAGGTTCACTGAGAAGTTGGAAGTCCATTTGCTTGTTTAGAAGTTTGCATCTTGATATTTTGCTGTAAATTTTGGAAAATAATATCCAGCAAGCAGTTTTGGAAAAATAAACATTCCTTGGGTTACAAACAGGGATTAGAAGAAGGAATGTGTAAAGAATATCAAAAAAATGCAAAATTGTTTACAATTACATTAGGAAAGTAGAGTGGTCAGGTGCATTGTGGACTCTTTGATTATTGATATTTTAAAATATAAATCCAAACTGAGGAAATGGAGAGTCAATTCAGTAATTGATCTGCATTCTATTTATAATGGTGGAAGAAGTCAGAATAGCTGCAGGCACTTAGCAAAATTACTGCAAGAAAATTTAGTGGTGTTGAAGAAATGTGTTCAGAATAGCAGCAGATGGGAAGTGGTATTCCCCAAGGATCAGTGTTGGGACCACTGGTGTTCATACTTTATATAATTATGGCCCTTGGAATTGAAGATGTAATTTCTAAATTTATAGATGACACCAAATTGAGGGTGAAAGCACGGATTATGTCTGCAAATAATTAAAGATGAATATTAATAAAATTGTAGAAAGAATAAATTGGCAAATTAAGTTCAACATGGATAAATGAGTAATACTCTGAAAAACAGAGGTCAGTAAGAACTCCTCTACCCAAGGAACAATGAAGGATCGGTTTTAATTTGTAAATTTATTCAAAGGACGTGAGCATTTCTGACTGGGACAGCATTTTATGGCTTTGAGGATGGGATAAGTTACCAAAATAAAATGAAAGAACTGCTGATGCAGTAATCAAAAACAAAACTTGCTGGAAAATCTCAGCAGGTCTGGCAGCATCTATGGAAGAAAGCAGAGTTAATGTTTCCGCTCCAGTAATCCTCCTCCAAAACTGATGGTAGCTAGGGCAAAGTTTTTTATGCAGAAGTTAGAGTTGGGGGATGGGGTGGGAAGGAGTGAGGAGTAAACTAGGTGCAAATAGAGCCCTGGCAAAGAGAAGAGCAGTTGGACAAACAAAGGAGTGGCTAACAGTCAGCCTATGAGAATAAATGGCTGCTAATGGTGATTATTAGTGGCTAATAATGGATTGTGTTTAATAGCAGACCATGTGATAATACGAGATAACACATTGTGGAGCGGGAGGAATACAGCAGGCCAGGCAGCATTAGAGGAGCAGGAAAGCTGACGTTTTGGGTCAATTCTGATGAAGGGTCCTGAGCGTAAATGTCAACTTTCCTGCTCCTCTGATGCTGCCTGGCCTGCTGTATTCCTAACAACAGCTCCACACTCTGTTTTCTCTGACTTCAGCATCAGCAGTTAAATCTCCATGTGATAACAAGGTCTGGTGTGCAGAGGTTGGAGTAAGGATATGGGAAAAGTTGCCTCAATCCCTAAAAGTGTTGAACTCAATATGGTGTCCAGAAGACTGTAAAGTTCCCAAGTGGAAAATTAGGTGCTATTGTTCCAACTTGTGCTGAGTTTTGCTGAAACACTGCAGCAAGCGGGAGACAAATATTGGCCAGGGATCAAGGTGATGTGCTGAAATGGCAGGCAAGTATACCATCTTGGACTATTTCTATCCCTGGGGTGTAGAGGCACCCACAGTGTTGTTAGGAAGGGAGTTCTATGTTTTTTACATAGTATCAGTGAAAGAATAGTGAAGTAGCTCCAAGTTCCAGAAAGCAATAGAATTCTAAAAGGACTAGTTGAGGAACATCCATGTTGGATTTCGCTAAGGTCGGGGAGTCCAGAACCAGGAGTCACAGTTCAAATATATGGGGTAGGCTGTTTAGGAGTCAGAAGAGGGGAAATTTCTTTACCCAGAGTGGTGAGCCAGTGGAATTCACTATCACAGAAAGAAGTTGAGGCTATAACATTGGATATTTCCAGAAAGGAGTATGTGTAGTTGTTGAGGCTAAAGGGATCAAAGGGTATGGTAAACAAGCAGGAAGAGGATATTGAGTTGGGCAATCACTCACTATCGTATTGAATAGTGAAGCAGGGCATGTGGCTTATATCGACTCCTTAAGTCTGGATGGTGTGTAGGACTTGGAGGTGTCCTTGCAGGTGGTGATATTCCCTTCATTTGCTGTTCTTGTCCTTCAAGTGGTAGAAGTTGCAGCATTGGAAGATCTGGTAAAGCCTGGGTAAGCTGCAGCAATGCATCTGGTATATGGTATCCATTGCTGCCATATGTATCAATGGTACAGGGAATGCATGTTAACAGTAATGTGGATGGGGGTGACGTTCCAGTGAAACAGCTGCTTTGTTCTGATTTATTTTGAACTTTGTCAATGTTGTTGAAACTGCACATCCAGTCAAGTAGAGAGTATTCCATCATAATCCTGACTTGTGCCTCGGCGGTGGTAGATGTCCTTTGTGGAGATAGGTGACTGACACCTTTCAGAATCCCTGTCTTCTGACCCGTACTTGCACTACTGTATTTTTCTAATTGTTCCAGGTTTGTTTCTGATCAGTAATAGTCTCAGGATGTTGAAAAGCTGCAGATTCAGGGACATTTATGCCATTGAGTATCAAGGGGTGATAAGATTGCTCAAAGCTGAACTAGATAGATATTTGACTTAAATAAAACAAGGTTTATATGGTGTAGCTGGGCAAGTGGTGCTAAGGCCACAATCGCATCTGGTACAATCTTAATTAATATTAGGGCAGGTTTGGTTTGACTGCGTGGCTGATTTCCGCTTGAAAAATTGCACTTGTCGATATACACTTTAAAAAAGATGAGAGGAAGATCTTGGAAATTAAGTTCAATTAGAAAAATAGTTAATGAGCACGGTCTGTAATTAAGGATAACTTGACCGAAAACTTTTTAAATTCTCAGCTGATCAGAGAAGGCCATTATGGATTTGTAAAGGATGAGCCTCACGAAGCTGATTGTAGTCTTTTGAAGAAGCGCCTCAATTGATGAACAGAAGAATTGACAATAGGCAGAATTTTATCAGGTTCTGTGTGAGTGGATCTTGTATGCTTGACTCCATTGAGTTCACAGTTGACACCAATTTTGTCTGTTTAAAGTCCTTGTGAAGATCTCAACTAACCACAGGTTACAATCTTACTAAACTTACCTTACAAACCAGCTGTGGGGGATACTTGACATGGAAACCAGTTCAGTTTTTCAGTGGGTTTAACTCTCCATTTTCTTCCAAAGACTTCTGTGTTGGACACCAGGCACCCAAAGTCTAAGAGCATACTCTATAGGCATTTGCTGTATGTGTCCCACTTCTGTTGGAATTAACATCCAACAGGTGATGACCTCTAGAAACTCTCATTGCTCATTTCCAGACCAGTTTGAGGATGCTTCTGCACTTGAATGATATACCTTAGGCTGTACTGGCAGCTATCATTGTAATGCCGCAGCATGGACACTTTGTGTTCCAGTACGTGCATCCCACTCGTGGACAGGATGGACCAGGCTGCATCTCCAGGTTCCTTATTTGCTGTCATAGAGGTTGCTCGCAGCAAGCTGCCTTGCATTGCCTCATCTTATCTTATTGTGCCTTTAGCCAGAGATACCATAATACCAATGTCTTGCTGTTTTATTTAGTGCAGACACAAAGCCTGGATGCTTGTCATTATTGTCAGCAGGCCTCAGCCCGGCCAAAGGTAATAGCCTTCACGCAGGATCCTGGCACATTAAATTTAATGACCGTCTCTGACATCAGTCTAAGTCCTGTTTGGGGCAGCACACATCTTGATTCTTTCTGCCCTATTGTGGACTATTTTGCTCCTGGAATAAAAGAGGAGCAGGTATTGCAGAAGATACAAGTGGGTGGCATATCTATTGCTGTTGGTGCAGGTGGTGAGTTTTCCCAAAGGTGTGAGTAAACTGCACAGAGACCATATAGCATGAATGGTATTGTAGGTTGGGATGGCTGAGGGAATGTGAGGAACTTGTTGCATGCATTATCAAGGCAGAGAGGGCATGAACCATAGTGAGAAGTAAGTCTAGTAGTAGTGGGAGAGAGGGAATGCAAAAGGACATTGACCTCCTTTCTACAGTGCTGTGTTTTTCTACAGGTTGCTCAAACTACTTTGAAACTGTGTGCTAACCTTGGCTAGGCTGGAATGGCCTGGTGTTCTGAGGAAGATTAAGTTCTGTCTGGGCCCCATTCAAGCCAGCTTGAGCTCCAGGGAGATGACCACAAAGTTGGGTTTGTGTAAGGCAACCAGTTGGAATACCAGCCAATTAATTTAAACCAGGCACTTAGAGGCTTAAAAAAAAGATTAAATTTAAATCTGATGGTTTTGACAACATAGAACCAATCATAGAAATTGATATGTCATGAAAGTTATAAAAGAAGTGGACATTTGAAAATTGGTATGAGAGCGAGGTCCAACTGATAGAGTTAACAACCGTCAGCTCTGAAGAGAAAATCGCTCACATGCTCAATTCTCTAAGCTCTCAGAGCAACCATCTGAAGGCACAGCGGCACTCTTAGCTCATATTACTGGCACAAGAATTTGACGGAGAAAGGCGCTCTTGACAGAGGATCGGGGAGAAGGCACAGAACATTCCAGGTTGTAATTTTGAGGTTTTCGTATTTTTATTTATAGAAGTAGGATTTGTATTTACTGGAACAGCATACCATTAGAATTTTGTTTTATTTGGGAATAGTTAAACAGTTAAGGGGGGGGATTTGTTCAGTTAATTTATTCACTGTTAGATTTAGATAAATAAATTGTTACTTGTTGATTACAGATTGAGTGAAAGGAGTTTATTTCATTTGGCCACTTCTTTTATAATAGCTTGAGGGTGAGAGGCAGGTTGTACCACTTTTCACACTTCTTTTAACAGATTATAGGGCAAGGCAAACCTTTCTGGGTGTTTCAGATTTAGTTATTGCAGGGAGGGTTTGACCTCTGTTTTATAACACACCTGGATGAACTTTGAGCTTCTCCATGGGAGCACAGGCAGCACTGATACAGTCATCAACTTAGCAGAGGAGGAGTTGAGGGATGGTGCCAGTGTAACTTTGGAAGAGAGATTGTTTGATGTATCCTACAGAGATGCAGACATAGCTTGGGCCCGTACGCGTGCTCGTAACCACCCCTTTATTTTGTATGAAGTGGGAGAACATAAAGGAAAAGTTGTTGAGGTTGAAGATAAGTTCTGTCAAGCTGATGGAAGTGTCGGTGGAGGGGGACTAGTTGGGCCTGTGGGGGAGGAAGAAAGAGGGCTTCTTCTGAAGAAGGGTGTAGGCCCAAAACGTCAGCCTTCCTGCTCCTCTGATGCTGCTTGGCCTGCTGTGTTTATCCAGCTGTACACCTTGTTATCTCAGATTCTCCAGCATCTGCAGTTCCTACTATCTCTGAAACAATTTTCACCCCACTGCGAAGCCTCTTCTAATGATGCCTACCCTGAAGAAGTTACCCTGCTCCCTCCGGAGTAGCTTATTAACTCATTTCAGAAAGCTTTTAAGAGTCAACCACATGGCTACTGTCGCGGAGTCATGTTTAGGTAAGGATTATCCTATATGTGTCAAATTTCATCACTTATTTTTTATATTTGGATAGGTCTTGATGTTGAGGTGGCTTTGAGGAAGACTTTATCAGAAGTTACAGCAAAACTGAAGAATATTGTAGTTTTGGATTCCAGCAAAGATGCAGTATACAAAAAGGTATTTCTGATGTACCAGCATTAAAGCACAGTATCTTTCTGTTCATCCTCTGCATTATTGGGGACAGCTGTAAGCTAGGTCACCATAGCTTCAGTCCACCATTAACCACTGATTGTCATAAAATCGTACATGAAAACTGTACCTGTGAACACATTTGGTTTTGTACAAGTATGGCAGTAATATCTTCCTTAATTGAAGTAAAATTTAACAGCTTTTATTTGCCTATTGTTGCAATTTTTAAAGAAGTTAGTGCTTCATTAGAGTCAGATACATTAGTGACATTTAAGCAACTCGTTGATAGGTACATGGATAATACTATAATGTAGGATATAACAGGGTAGTTTGATCTTTGTAGGATAATAGTCAGCACAACATTGTAGGCGGAAGGGCCTGTACTGTGCTGTGTTCATTAATTTTTTTTTATTTCAAAGGCTGTTTCCATTGCTGGTAAAGAAGTCTTCAACTTCAAAATAATCTCTCATGTGGATGCGACAGAAGGCTTAGCCTATTCCAATATGGATGTAGTTGATAGTTGTGTTCAATTGACAGTTGGCTGTATCCAAGTCATCTTTGTAAAGAAGTTTTTGTCATCAATATTGGTGAGGATATTTTTAAAATTCCCCCAAAAAGTGTGCAGAATGTGAATTGTACCTTTTGTATGCATTTTAAAAAGTTTGTATTTTCATTGTAAATGTGCATCTTGCCTGAATTACCATAGATTATTTTTTTCAGTACAGTGCACCTAGCTTCTGTTCATAACAGCATTTCACTTGTTTCAGGCGTTCTTAAATGTTTTCCAAGCTGCCAGAGAAGCTGTCACAGAAGCAACTGTCCAAGCAGCATCTGGTGTGAAGGATCTCGCAGAACGGAGCACTAGAATGCAACTTGACATTCACATCAATGCACCTGTCGTTGTTGTACCTCAATCTCCTGTGTCAAAAAATGTTGTTGTTGCAGATTTTGGTTTTGTCATTATTCAGAACAGTTTCTCAATGGTTAAACAGAAAGGTTCTACTAATCTCCCACCTGTAATTGACTGCATGAAGGTTTCGTTACGTGAATTAAAACTGTACAGGTATGGAAGTTTTATAGATTTTTTAAAAAATTAATGTGAAAATATATATCATGAATGCATGACTGCTTTCTGATACTTGCATAGGTCATAATCTTGAATCTTTACAGTCCATTTTTAAATCAAAGGTCAAATTTTTAAGCTTACTGCATCCAACTCCTAACTCATACCTTACTTGTTGCACTGTCTTTGTAAATAGAGAGCATTTATGTAATGTTTCTCTTTAGCCTGGAAAAAAATTTGCTGAACTTGTTCTGGAATCTATTCTAGGTTTGTGAGTACTTGCTTGATGTTAACTTAAACATGATTCGTAGCCAAAAGTGCTTCTACAGGATCATCATATATTCTTGTCATAAATTTGCTTGAATATTGGAGTAACTGTTACAATTGTAACATTATCATGATATGGTACAAAAATAAATATCTAGTACACTATTTTAAGCACTCCCCAGTGATCTGTTTGAAGGCATGGAGGGCATTTAATTAGGCAGATGGTGGCATGTGGGGACTCGACCATATTGCGCCTCTGGGCCAGTTTAAGTCCATGACAGAAAAAGTGCCTGGGGCTACATCCAACTGGGGCAGTTATTATCCCAGTATGGGTGGACTTCTCAACACACTGGGAGCACAACAAGCAAACTGAAAGCACATGAATATACAAAAGAGGAGCTTGCTCAGTCATTCTGTAACAACTTGGCTGACCTGTTGTATTTTGAATTCCAAATTCCCATCAAAATACTACTGGGAAATCCAATTTGTCACTTTCAATCCAAATGTAAAATTAAATAATGTTGTGGTCGTGCTATCTAAGGTTGCTCTAACTTTGAAGTCATCAATGAATCTGTCACAATACCAAATCATCATAACCTGCTCTAAGAAGCTATCTTGAAATAATTTTGTGAACTCCTCATCCAGACTACTATTGCTGACTTAACTTTTCGTTTCAGTTTTTATATGAAGTCACCCATGTTTTTTGTAGTCTCTGTATCACAAGTGCCCAATATTTCTTGATAATAAAATGTGAGGCTGGATGAACACAGCAGGCCAAGCAGCATCTCAGGAGCTTTTGTGCTCCTGAGATGCTGCTTGGCCGGCTATGTTCATCCAGCCTCACATTTTATTATCTTGGATTAGCTTTTGTGCTCCTGAGATGCTGCTTGGCCGGCTATGTTCATCCAGCCTCACATTTTATTATCTTGGATTAGCTTTTGTGCTCCTGAGATGCTGCTTGGCCTGCTGTGTTCATCCAGCCACACATTTTATTATCTTGGAATTCTCCAGCATCTGCAGTTCCCATTATCTCTGCCCAATATTTCTTGTTTTCTTTGTTCCACGATTTAATAACTGTTCGGGGCCCATAGACCCCTCCCACTATGACTCATTCCCCCTACTATTTTTCTCCTCTACCCAAACTGATGCTACATATGGAACCTGTAAGCCAAGGGCATCTCTAATTATTACACAAATACCATTCTTGATTAGCATTGCTACCCTTCCATCTTTACCTAGCTTCCTGTTTTTCTTGAAAGTCATGCATCCCTAAATATTCAGGACCCAGTTCTTGCCATTCTGAATGTCTTCATCATGGTTATCAGATTGTTTTTCCTTTTTTTGCTTCAATGTGTGCAATTAATTTGTTTACTTTGCAATGAACCTTTAGTTCTGTGTTTTTGTTATCTTTGTGACATCTAGTCTTGGTTTGTTGATTTATTCAGAGATTTTTCTCTCTCTGCCATTTTTTCCCCCAAATTCTCATTTTACTATTTCCCTCTTATCTTGTCTCTACTCTTAGACAAATCATAGCTTTGACATATGATCCCTTGCCCCTATTCTAAACCCTCTTCACCTCTCTAGTTTTGCGTCACTACTTTTGTGATGGCTTTGAGGCAAATTGTCCTGGTTTTGTTTTGAAGCACCAAGGTTGAGACAGAGGCACAGAGTGGTCAGTTCCAGGCCAGTAAAGTAAACAGCTTGTAAGGCTTTGATTTTCTTTTAATGTTGGAACAGTAGAAGCAACATGAAGGGGTAGGATCAAGCTCTCAAAGAGCCAGGATCTTAGTTTAGCTTCCAGTTGAAGTCCGAGAGCTGCTGTACATTTCTCCTTGCTACAGCAAAGCACTTGAGCTCCGTCTTTGTCTCAGAATTTTCTCTTGATGTTCTTTCCTCCTTGACTGGAGAAACTTTGCATGTGAGACGATCTATTTTACTGATTTGTCTTTCCAAGGGTGTGTTTATGGGATGTTATTATTTTGGAATAGCTAATCAGTGTTAATTAACATATATTATATTGTCAAGTATTCCAATTGAGTTGCAGTTATGCTAATCTTATTTTTATTCTTATTTTGTCTGCATTTTAACTACAGTATAAAAATAAAATATGTTATGCTTTACGTTTAACCAGTCAAATTGCATTCGGAACACAACGCCTTACATTTGACTTTGAGAAATAAGACAAAGTTAGGGCCTAGGGATATCCTCTTAGTACGTTTTGATGTGGTTTGGTCTAGACCATAACACTTTGAGTACGATATAAAGAGAACTCAAACAATTCAGTATCAATATCTGACCAACTTAGTGGTATCTGATAGATTCACCTTTGTCATTTTAAGTTTTGGCTTATATAACTGCAAATATTGAACCTAATTAAAGTCAGGGAGTTCTCTGCAGCCCTATCTCCAGTAAAATAAAACAAAGAACTGCAGTTGCTGGAAATCAGAAACAACAGAAGTTGCTGGAGAATTTCAGCAGGTCTGGTAGAATCTGTGGGGGGAAAAAGCTTTGGAAAGTTAACGTTTCTAAAGAATGGTCAATACTCAAAATGCCAACTCTGCTTTCTCTCCTTTTAGAAGCTGCCAGGCGTAGAGTTCCTTCAGCAATTTGTGTTTGTTCTGTTTCTCCAAGACCTGACTGAGGCAACCAGTGTTCAGCGATCTGCCGAAAGCCACCCTCCAGCCCGTAGTGTGATTTTTCCCTCTCCCTTGCAGCCCACACCCTATTAAATCCCATCTGACATCACTTGCCAAGGGTCTGCATTATCCTGCAATTCTGGCCTCTGATGGATGTCATCCCTGGAGCTGCAAAAGAGCTGCTGGTTTCTGATTTTCTCGGAAATCCTAGTGGCCAGGATGTCCTCCCCAATATCATGACCCTGTTTTTGGGAAGACTGGTCAGTGACCTGTTATTTGTATGATTGGCTTGTATTTCAGTAGGCCTTCCCGCAAGATGCAGATCTCTCAAAACTGAAAATTGCTGGACAAATTCAGCAGGACTGGCAGCATAAGTGGACAGAATACAGAGTTAATGTTCCCAGTCCAGTATGAAATACAGAGGATCAGAGGGACTTTGGTGCTCATGCCCATAATTTCTTGAAGTTAGCAGGGCAGGTAGATATGGTGGTTAAGAAGGCAAGTGGGATATTTGTCTTTACTAGTGAATGCATTGGATACGAGAGCAGGGGATAATGTTGGAGTTGTATGTAACCTTTGTTCACCAACAGCTGGAGCACTGTGTGTAGTTCTGGTCACCACATTGCAGGAAAGATTGCACGAGAGGGTGCAGAGGAGATTCATCAGGAAAACAAAACAAAGAATTGCAGATGTTGGAGATCTGAAACAGTACTAAAATAGCTGGAGAAACTCAGCAGAGAAGGCAGCATCTGTGAAGAGAATGCAGAGAATCAGTGTTATGGGATCTGAAAATTCACTAGGATACTTGGGCTGGAGAGTCTAGGTAGGCTGAGATTTGTTTTGCTTAGAGCAGAGAAGGTTGAGGCTAGACGTTGTTGAGTTGTACAAAGTTATCAGGGACATGGATAACATAGATGGGGTGAATGTTTCTCTCTTTGGAAGGGTCAGTGACCAGAGAGAACAATTTTAAGATAAGAAATAGGAGCTTTGGGGGGATTTGAGGAAAAATAGTTTTGTACAATGTCATTGTGTATCTGGAGCTCACTGCTTGAAAGTGTGATAGAGGTGGGAACTTCTCAGTAGTATTTTAAGTAGTATTCAGATGAGCATTTATAAAACCATAGCACACAAGACTATGGGCAAGTGCTTGAAAATGGGATTAGAATAAATTAATGCTTGATGAGAGGCATGGACTCAATAGGCCAAACACACTTGATGTGCTGTAAAAGCTCTGATTCTCTGACTTTGTTTCCTTCGAGAAATATTTTTTTAAGTAGAAATTTGGTCTTTATTGTCTGCATTCCTTATTCTTTAAGTTTTGTTACTTAACTTTTATTACTTGCAACTTCATTTCTGCATGTAACTTCTTCAATTCTTTCATCATATCGTGTTCTTAAAATTGCTATGTGTATTCTTTTAGTTCTAGTGTAATGAATCACTTTGCAACTGTCAAAAACAGTTTCCGTTAACAAAATCTTAAAACCGATTCTTCAAATCAGTTTAAAGTTAGGAGTTTTGAAATTTGCCCCAATGTCATTAATACAATCAAATAATTGAGAATTATAGCTGAAAGATTCAACATTCGCTGTCTTTGGGGAAAAGTACAAAATTTCTGCCTCTTGCGTATGGAAAAAAAAAATTTCCTATTTGCACTGAAAAATAACTTGGTTGTAATTTTAACACTGTGCTTACTTTGAAGTGAAAAGATTATATGAAAAGGTTATCTTGATGGGATAGTTGAGTAGGAACAATCATTCATTTGTTAGGGCATTGAGGTTTTCAAATTGAAGAAACATTATGCAGTTCACTTTAATCAATTATGTAGCGATGTTGCTTTTCGCCTTGCATAGCCTTTGTTAGAAATTACAAGCAAAGTAATCTTAGAGTAGATCAACAACATATGTAGCTCCTTCAACAAAATGAAAACATTCAAGGTTCTTGGAGATTATAATAAAACAAAACGTGATAGGCAACTAAATAATGAAATATTAATTCAAATGAGTGAGATCTTGGTCAAAAGCAAAGTTAGAAGTGGGGAGCAATATTCAGTGGTTTCAGTCCTACCAGTACTCAATAACTAATTTCTGCCTGTTAAGTACTGGATTTTAGGTAAATAGCCTGATGTATCAACAATGAATTCGTCTAGGGAAGTGCGAATGAGAGAGAGTTGGATTTTGCAGCAAACATAAGAATGCTAGTGCGGGTTTCTTTGGGTGATACTATCAAGGCGTAGCATATAGGTAGGAAAACAAGGGATCCTTTGGAACACCAGAGGTAATAGTGTGGGAGCAAAAAGTCAAGTAATTTCAAGTGACTGTCTAGCTATGATTTGATGGATAAGACAGAATCACATTTAAGTTATTTTTGTTAGTTTTTAGAAGGCCAAGTCACTTTCACTTATGCCTATTAAATTCAGGGTAGATTTGTGGCATTTTTATGCTATTGTTTGAAAAGCTAATAATGTTAGTTTAGCTATTAATGAGTAAGACTTTTCACTACCAACATTTTATGTTCCATACACACTCTTTACAAAAAAATTGGGTAACATAATTGACTTTTCAAATCAAATATTTTTAATTTCTCCAGGACGGTATTTGAGAATGAAGCTTTTCGGTCTGAAATCTCATTACTTCAACCTGTTAATCTGGAAGTTGTTGTTGAACGCAATTTGTCTGCTGCATGGTACCATGATGTTCCTGATATTAAAATTCTTGGAATGCTGAAACCTCTACATGTAAGTGCATCTTTTCAAAATAATGTTTGGAATTAGATATCATAACAATAGAAAGCAAATGTAGGTTACCCCCAATTAGGTTTCAAAATGTTACTAAACACACAACCTCTGAAATACTCAACACAGTTATTTAGCTTTCTGTCTTTGTTCCTGCTGCCATTCATTTACATGACTGTTTTAAATGCTTTTCTGATTTGAAAGATTTACTGAACTATTTTTCTATATAACTTCCAATAGAACATTTCTTTGTGTTACATAGTAGTGCAAAATGTAACTATTGCTACGCTTGAATGACTTTCTTAAAGATCTAAGTAATTATTTGGAAAGCGTTCTGACGTATTGTGTGGACACTTTAGAGAATTTCATTTTTAATTTATATAGAATTGGCTTGGAATCGTATGATGCTCAAACTAATATTAAACTCATTAGATATATCTTGAACAAATTAGTGTTTGAATACATAAAAAGAATGGAAAATCTAAGCTTTCAGTGTACCAATTTAATCCTAAATTTATAACATTAGTAAAGAAACATTAGCACCATTGTACTTATTCTTCTTCAGGTTTTATCCACTTGATATGTCTATATTTTGCCCGCCAAAATAGGCACGTCATGAATTGTGCCTCTCAGCTCTTCATACACATGTTGATTAATGCTTTCTAATCAATATTATTCTTTGTTTGTATTGACTTGGTGTTTTGATAGGCTACGCTCAGCCAAGATGATTTGATCATCATATTGAAATCGCTGAATGAAAATTTGGGTGATAATTCTGTTGACGTTGTACCTGTACAAACTGAGAGGAATAGGTCAAGTCCTTCTCCAAGTTCTGCAGGTTTGCTTCCTTTTTGCATCGATATCAAAATTATTAATTTATCGTCTTATTGAGAACATCTGAATAAAATTGTTCTCATCTTGTGTTCCTTGACTTTTTCGACTGAACAAAAGCAGTTGATATTTTCTCAATGACTTTGTTTAAAAGCTGGATAATCATGTATTTTCAATGTGAAGGAAATACTCGATTTTCCACCTCCCCCTCATTCTGACCCACTTGTCCATGACATTCTATGATGTCCCAGTTAAATTTATGTAAGCTTGAGAAACAGCATGCCATCTTTTGATTAGGCATGATTCAGTTTTCTGGAGTCTACATTTGAGTTTAACAATTTCAGATCATCACTTCTGCCACTGTGTCTCTATTTTGCTTTTTTCCCCCTTTTTGATTTCAGTTCACAAATGACAACAGTTCATAATTCTGTCATTCATACCTCTTCATATTTGAGATTTTTGCTTACCCAATTACCACTTCTTTCTTTTGCCTTAAACCACCAGCACTTGGCCATTTAACCTTTTCTGCTTTTACCCTAGACGTATCCCTTTTTTTGTTTTTACTCTGTATCTCTATTCCTAGCACTTTCCTAAAAACATCTCTAATTTCCCTGGTTCTGCTGCATATTTTCAGTGTTTTCTGTCTTTTATCCACATTTTGTTTTGTATCCTCTGTAACATTAATTCACTCACTCATATTCATCCTTCTCTTTGATTTTTTCTTTCCGAATTCTTACTTCCTAGTGGTTGAGACAATGCACTGTTGGCCACATTGTCCCTGAAGATCGCAAATCTTCATTGCCCTCTGCACTGTTGGCTTTTGCATACTACCAGCTTATAGAGAAAATTATTATTAAAGTTGAAGGATACAAGGGGGAAAATTCTAATGCACCACTTGAATAAGATTTGATTCGACGAGCTAAGTGATATATAACATGGAAAATCAGTTTGAGAGCTCTAAACTGGACTGTAGTGAGGGATTGATATTTTGGGTTTTGCAAAATTCTGAATTTTCACTTATTTGAAAACTAACAACCCCACTGTTTCTGTAATGCCTGTCAAAGAAGAGACCTGGCTGTACATATCTTAACCTCGTACTGTGTGATGGAATCTTGGGGCAGAATTTTAATCAAATGATGGAGGTCTTGCCCATCAATTGGAAAGCCATAGAGAACACTGTACTTTAGGAAGTCTCACCATTAAGTGGCCTGTTGCAACCCTATCCTGGAATCACAAAGCCTGGGCAGAATTGCCTCCACCTCTGCCTGCTGACTTTCATTACCTTGTACACCTAAACTTGCTACTTGTTACTTGCAGAGGGGAGAGGCATGGATAGAGTCGATAGCCAGAGACTTTTCCCCAGGGCAGGTTGACTGCCCCGAGGGGTCATAGTCTTAAGGTGTTAGGAGGAAGGTATAGAGGAGACGTCAGAGGGAGGTTCTTCACCCAGAGAATTGAGAGAGCATGGAATACTTTGCCAGTGGTAGTCGTGGAAGCAGAGTCATTAGTGACATTTAAGCGACTGCTGGACATGCACGTGGACAGCTGTGAATTGAGGGGAAGGTAGGTTAGGTTATTTTAATTTTGGATTAGGATTAATCCATGGCACAACATTGTGGGCCGAATGGCCTGTACTGTGCTGTACTGTTCTACGTTCTATGTTCTAGGTTCTAAGTCTTGAAGAGCTGTCAGTCATTAAGGCTGAGAGCTCTGTATTGCAGGCAGCAACACCACTGTGGGAATAATAGATAACAAACACCCAGGCCACATTTAAGAGCAGTGATCAGAGCCCATGGGAAGGGGTTCACTAATGTTCTAGGAGTGGGGAAGAAAGGGCATAGTGACTCGCTGCACATTGCATACCCTTGATCGTGCCTCTGAAACAGGGATCTGCAACCCCAAAAGCATATAAGCAATCTGACCCGTGTTTGTTTCTCAGGCTTTCGGCATACTGGCTGCCCAGTCTGCTGCTGTTTGAGGACCTACAAGATGGTGGAATGAGCTCCTCTAGTGTAAGTTAATACCCCCGTTAGGGTCGTAGATCAGTTTGGGGCCAAACGGTTGACCGTGAACTTTATCACCTGGATGGAGCAGAGATGGGAAGGTGTCAGGTTTCCCACCTTGTGCTCACTAGCCTAATTAATTGGTCTTAAATTGTGCCCTTGATGTTCTTTGTATTGGCTGAGCAAATAGAAAGAAGTTAACCTTAATTACAAAGACAAAAGCAGCTCAAGTAGAAGGCGATCACCGTTTCTAGACAAGAAGGAGTCTAAATTATTATAACTTTACCGGTGTTGCTCATATCCTGAGAAATTAAAGAACTGAGCCAATTATCCTCCTTCATGAAACACTGTGAATCATCTGTTTAAAGTTGTTGGGTATGTGATGACTGTGCTTTATTTTCACTCTAGCAACCTACCCCATGAGATTTAGTGTTTGGAGATAACGTGATTAATAAGTTTTCAGAAAACTGACCCTGTAGTTATTTATGAAAATACTATAGATTGTGGTATGTTATACATAGACTGGTCAAGCAAATAGGAAAGTGGTAAAGGGAATTCATTCCAGAGACCTGTGAGGTAATGAATTTGGGAAGGGTAAAGTAGGCAAGGAAATGCACAATAAATGGTAGAATACTGAGCAGTGTTGAAAGGGATCTTGGAGCGTATGGCCACAGATCCCTGAAAGGATACAGTATTACGTAATTTTACTGTAGTTTTTTTGTTATCGTTTAATGAAGCACTGCAGCACTTGTGCAACATCCTGGCTTGGGCTAAATAGTGACTGGTAGATTTATGCTGCAAAAGTGTGATGTAATGATGATTCATTGCAATAAAATGAAAGTCATCTTCTAACAATCAACAAAGTAATCAACTTTGCTCTGATTTAATGAGTTCATTACTAATCAGAAACCTGTGGATCTGTTATATCAAGAATATCCATACAAGAGTCGCTTGGATAGTGAACTGCTTTGAGATGTATGATTGAATATTTCTGATTTGCTTATATGTATACAGTTTGAATACTCTAGAAACTCACTACCATCTCAGTGAAAGTAGTTGATCGTACACTCCACTACATGGCCAATATGGAAGTCTTGTGGCATTGCGGTTGGATAATATTCCTTTCTGTGAACCAGTAGCTTCAGTTTGGGTCGCACTCCAGGGTTTAATAGTCCTGGATGTTGCATTCACAATGTGGCCAACCAGGTGAAATACCAAACTGCAAAGTTCTCTTGATATGCCTATGACCGGCAAATCTTCTCGCAACCATGCTTGAAGTGGAATGTAGAACCTTGCCTCTGACAACAGACTTGTGACCTATTGCAGGAAGCTAGTTATGGCTACAGACATAAGCATATCCACGGTCTGTCTTGTGCATCATTAGACTTGGCAGCCTCCAAGTCTAAGTCGTCAGGATTGCATTGTGACTGTAGTACATGCTGTATGTGTAACAGCAATGCCAAGTTGAGAATGAAGTCTCTTGACCTCAAATACCAAAAGGTACAATAGCTGTAAGATTGTGGGAACATAATCATCATCAGATTTCCCTCCAAGTAACATACTGACTGAACTTAAGTTTTTTTTTAGATTCCCAACAGTGTGGAAACGGGCCCTTTGGCCCAACAAGTCCACACCGCCCCTTGAACCATCCCACCCAGACCCATCCCCCTATAACCCACACACCCTTGAACACTATGGGCAATTTAGCATGGCCAATCTGCCTAGCCTGCGCATCTTCAGACTGTGGGAGGAAACTGGAGCACCCGGAGGAAACCCACGCAGACATGGGGAGAATGTGCAGACTCCACACAGACAGTGGCCCGAGGCTGAAATCAAACCTGGGTCCCTGGCTCTGTGAGGCTGCAGTGTTAACCACTGAGCCACCGTGCCGCTCCTCCAATATGTCTCCAATTTGTAATCCTTGAAGAGACACGTCAAGGGATGCCTCTACCTAAGAAACTGTAAGAATGCCATTCACTTTCCAGTGTCACATGTATCCTGAGAATGATTATGAGAAATGTCAACACTGAAATCCTCATTCAGAATAATGTTTTGCTGTATAAGATCTTCCCCTTCGGAGAGATTGCAGGGAAGAATGATTGGAGGGCAGATAATGGGGCAGGTTGGAGTAGTGGTAATGTTTGCCCCCTTCCATGCATCAGGGAAGTTATGTTATAGACAAGAAGGCCTAAGCTGGACTTTCTAGGGACCTGAGCATTAGTGTCCTGGCAGCAGCTCCTGCAATGCTGCTAATTTCTCAGATGACAGCTTTTAGCTTCCTGACTGGTTGTAGAATCCAAAGGGGCTGTGGATTGCAATTCTAGCAGAAAGCTTGCTAGCAAACCTTCAAGTGTCTGATGGTGAAAAGACTTGGTGAACTTTCTGAACATGTTGCAACACCAGCTTCTCTGCAGAAAACTCTGCCACTTCCAGATCTCATCTGAAAATTGGAAATTGCTGTAATTAATCTCTCCAATGTCTTGCACCCAATCACAACATATTCTTTTAGGCTTCCAATTCCTGACTTAAAAAAAGAACTTAAGTTCCACCAGCTGCATAGGATTTGAACCTGGAAATCAAGAGAATTACACTTTGTCTCTGGATTATTGGTCCAGAACATTACCATCTCCCCTTCACAGATCAATTGTAATGATAACTGGGTTTCTTCACGGAGGACGTTACTCAATGAGTGAATTTTTAGACCAAATTTGTTGTCTTGTGGTCATTTTTCTTTCTCATTGATACCAACTTGTTGACCGAAATTCTTAAACCGCTGCAAGAAAAATGACAAAATTATATCTGTGGAGAAAGATCTCTCATACTATTCTACTAACACTGATCTCATTTTAATACTAAAAATGTTTCTTTTTATCTTTTAGGAAGAACTGTGGTAACGGCAGCTGTTGTAGAAACACACAAACCTCTCAGAGTTAAAACAACACTGAAATTGGATTTTAAATTGGATGAAATTTCATTGATACTCTACAGTCAGTCCCTGAACCCGGTACAACAGTTTTCTTAAATTATTATCTGCTGAAAAATGTTTTTTTAGTAAAATGCTGTTTTTGAATTTCTGTTTTTCTTTGGTTCTGCAGAATCACTGTTTGCAGTAAGCCAGTATATGAAGCTGAGTTTGCACAAACCAAGTTATCAGAAGCAGCATTGTGACGATGATCACCCAATGTATTTCAGTAGTGTTTGATGGATGACTGTTAGTCAAAATACCAGGGATAAGTTTGTTTTTGTACTTTAAAATAATACTAAGGGATAATTTCCATACGTTTGAGAAACAGGCAGCATCAGTTTCGTGTTTCAAGTGAAATATGTCATCTGGCATGGCAGCACTACCTCGATATTGCACTGGAATTTTAACCTCGATTTTTGTGTCGAAGTCCTGGAGTGGAATTTGAACACCCACAGCCTTTTGAGTCAGAAGTAAAAGCACTGTCAGCTGAGCTTAGCTGCCATTGGCCAATGTAAGCATAATGTCATGTTTGATGGAATAGCTTTGGAAAAAGCCAATGTACAATCAAGCATAAAAATATGTGCTTGAAGTTAAATTTGGATTGGAATTAAAAGTTTGAGGATATAATGATTAAATAATGGGTAGTCTTAAAAAAAGGGATGTGGATACAGAATAAGTACATTCCTGTTGGGGAAAGGAAGGGTATCCAAATCCAGGGCTCCTTGGATTTTCGGCCTCGTTTACTTGTTCGATGTTAGAGCTAGCATTAATTTTTAGAATAAAAGTCGTCAGTGTATATTTTGGGATTCTTACAGCTCCACATGCTGTAAGATTGGCCTTTTGCTCAGCATCCAGTTGAGCGCTGAAACTGATTACATCAAAGCTGTCCTGCAGGATCAATGGCTACCCTACTCATTTATAGTGTGCACGCTGAACATTTGGTCAAGGGTTTCCAGTCTTGGATCTGAAAAGTGCTGTGTACCTAGACCTTATTGACGCTTATGCAGTCATAAGGGGCATGAATAGCCAAGGTCTTTTCCCCCAGGATGGAGAGTCCATAACTAGAGGGCATAGATTTAAGGTGAGAGGGGAAAGATTTAAAAAGGACCTTATGGGCAATATGTTCATGCAGAAGGTGGTGTTTGTGTGTAATGAGCTGTCAGAGGAAGTTACGGAGGCTGGTACAATTATACTATTTAAAAGGCATCCGGATAGATACAGGACTAGGAAGGATTTAGAGGATATAGGCCAAATGCTGACAAATGGGATTAGATTAATTTAGAAAATCTGGTTGGCATGGACAGGTTGGGCCGAAGGTGCTATTTCCATGATGTACAGCTCTATGACTTAGTTACCCAGGAAAGATGAAGTATCTCAGTAATTTGAGCACTAAATGAAACTAACCGTTTTATACTTTGATAATGCAGTAGAAGTATGAACGGTATTTTCCACTAAGAGAAGGATGCCATCAAGGCGCCAATATTGTTTGTAACACAAGTGAGTCATGTGGTATGTCAATTTCTGCATCAGTGCATTGTCAGGTATGTAGCCCAAACATCCCAAGGACTGGTGGTTCACATTAAACAGCGTATTGTTTTGGTTGTTTAAATAGAAAAAGTGCTGACAGTACTGGATCAGCCTTTTCTTGCAAAATTCTGGTCATAATGTCAAATCTTCAACACTTGGTGAGCAATCTCAAGTGTGCCAAGAATTGCAATGATGACCAGTTTAAGATTATCAGTTATGTATGCCAGCTAAAAGCTACATTCCACATGGGGGACCTCTGTGCAGGAGAGAGGAGTATTTCAAGCCATTGCAAGTTTTTTCAGTTAAATTAAAGCTTTTCTCCATGGTGTTTTTTTGGCAATTTGATTGACAAGTTGACTCTATCAGCACCTTTTTCTTAAACTCAATAAAATGTTGTTGAGGGTTATTGTGGTGCAGTGGCAACATGTCTACCTCTGAGTTGGGAGCCTGTTCCCTGAACAGGTTGATTGAAAAATATTTACAAAACATTGTTCCCTTTTGAAATTTGGATCCCTCATATCACTGCAGGCAGAAAGCTATGGCTGAACAAAAAGACACAATCAAAGAGGCATTTTGTTTTAATTTACAAATGCTAATGATAGTTTTCTTCTATACCTGAGATAGTAAGAACTGCCAATGCTGGAGTCTGAGATAACACAATATGGAGTTGGAGGAACGCAGCAGGCCAGGCAGCCTCAGAGGAGCCAGAATGCTGATGTTTTGGGTCAGAAACCACCTTCAGAAATGGGGAAGTGGAAGGGTGCTCTGAAATAAATGGGGTGTGGGTGCAGTGATAGAAGGTAGGTAGTGGTGGGGATAGGTCAATGAAGTGGGAGGAGTGGATAGATGGGAGAGAAGACAGAAAGGTCAATGAGGCGGGGATGAGGGGGTTGCTGGTCTTGGGATGAGGTCAGGGGGTGGGGAGATTTTGAAGCTTGTAAAGTCCACATTGAGACCATTGAGTTATAGACTTCCAAGGTGGAATATGAGGTGCTGTTCCTCCAGTTTCCAGGTGGCATTTTTGTGACACTGGAGGAGGCTCAGGATGGACATGTGGTCCAGAGAGTGGGAGGGGGAGTTGAAGTGGTTCGCGACTGGGAGGTGTTGTCGTTTGATGCGAACCAAGCGTGGGTGCCCTACAAAGCGGTCGCCAAGCCTCCGCTTGGTCTCACTGACGTAGAGGAGGCCACATCAGGAGCAGCAGATACAATAGACCATGTTAGCGGATGTGCAGGTGAACATCTCTTTTAATGTGGGAGGTTTTTTGAGGCCTGGAATGGAGGTGAGTGGGGAGGTGTAGGGGCAGGTGTAGCACCTCCTGCGGTTGCAGGGAACGTGCCAAGGGTAGTGGGGAGTGGACGAGGGAGTCACGGAGAGTGCAGTCCTTCTGGAAGTCAGATAAGGGTGGGTCACTATGATGCGTAAGACAATCAATCCACCATTTATGAAGCGCTGTATTCTTGGTCTTGTGTACATAGTGTACCCTTGTTGCTTAAAGGAGGTGGAGACAGCCTGTTCACTTTTGCTACATGGCTGTGAGAACAATGGTAGAGCCTTTGTGTGTAGATACCATGGGATCCTTCCTTGAACTACACTGCCTGTGTCTCAATAAGGAGAAGCTGTGATTTGATTTTTCTCTATTCTATTGTGCTGCCTGCTGGAAGAACAAAGTAGACTAAGGAAACATAGGATTAAATAATTCCTTCATAGTGTAGGGAAACTTAGCCTTTAGGCGCACAGTCATTATTTCTTGGTTGACCACGTGCTGACTTAGAGTATATTTCTGAAGCTTGGCTACTATCTTCAGTCACACTTGGGCTATCTGCAAGATTCTCCTTTTGAAAGTTCTTAGCTGTGCATTAACTCCAGATACAGGCTTTCACCTTGAACAAGAGTTCTCTGTGCTTTTGCGTGCATTCCAGATGTTGGCACATGTAGTTGTATATTAGGTTGACCGTTCTGCCAATGGTGGGGCTCATGAGCTTGAGAGCCTGAGGCATAGTTGTTCTATTACTCCATATGTCAAATATGAGGTAGTATTACTCAAGGGAACTCTACTAGATTGAACCTGCAGAAACAGTTGTATGGCAAAAAATGTGGCCAGACTCATCCTCCTGATGTCTGATGTACCCCACAGAGCATTGTTGTGGCATCCCCTACCCAAAGGGGGACTGTCCTCTGAAACCTCTGCATCTGACATGTTCCCTGGACGCTTTGCTTTGATTTGATCTGATTTATTGTTGTTGCATGTACTCAGACACAGTGAAGAGTTGCTTTGTGTGCTCTACAGGCAGATGGTATCCTTCAAAATGTATCAGGTAGCAGAACTGAGTGCAGAATGTGGTGTTGCAGGCACAGAAGATGCAGATGGATAGATGAGAATTAATGTTTGAGGTCCATTCAAAACTCTGATAACAGTTGGAATGAATCTGTTCATATATGCATTCTAACTTCTGTATCTTCTGCCTGACAGAAGAGGATAGAAGAGAGTACAATTGGTATGGGAGTGGTCTTTGATTATGTTGGTTGTCTTTGAGAGATAGTGGGATGTATAAATAGAGCCAGTGCATGTAAGGCTGGTTTGGGTGATGGACTGGGATGTGTTCACAGCTCTCTGTAGTTTCTCGCGGTCTTAGGAAGAGCAGTTGCCACAACATGCTGTGCTGCGCCCAGATAGGAATCTTTCTATGGTACATCAATAAAAGTTGGTGAGTGTCTTTGTTGAAATACTGAATTTCCTTTGCCTGTTAAGGAAGTAGAGGTGTTGTTGTACTTCCTTGTCCATGTGAGTGGACTAAGGCAGATTGTTGCTGATCATCACTCCCAGGAATTTGACAATCTGGACCATCTCCACCTCACCACCAATGATGCAGACAAGGGCATGCCCTCCATTTGGCTTCCAGAAATCAATGACCAGTTCCTTCCATTTGCTGACATTGATAGAGAGATTGTCCTTTTCACACCATGCTGTTGAGTGATCTCTTTTCTGTACTCTTGTCATTGTTTCAGATCCTACCCTCAATGCTGGTGTTGTCAGTAAACTTGTAAATGGAGTTGGGCCAAAATTTGGTGACTGTATAAAGGAGTACAGTAGGGAACTGAATACACAGCTTTATGGGGTACTGATGTTGAGAATTATGGTGGGGGGTGGGGTTGCCTATTCTTACCCCTTGCGGTGTGTGGGTCAGGAAGTTGAGGACCCAGTTACAGAGAGGAGCCGGGACCTAAGTCTCTGAGTTTAGAGATGAGTTTGTTTGGAATTATGCTCTTGAGGGTGGAGCTGTCATCGGTAAGTAGGAGCCTGACATAGCTGTCTTTTGTTATCCAGATGTTCAAGGGATGAATATGAGGTCACGGAGATAGCATATGCTGTTTAACTGTTGGGCCAGTAGGTGAATTGCAAAGGATCGAGGAAATCTGGTAGACTGGCGTTGATGTGAGCCATGACTAATCTCTTGAAGCACTTCATAATTATGGAGGTCACTTGTGCTGTAGTGCTCACTCTTGGCCTCGGTATGCAATATTTAGCCTTGCTGCAACTTGCTATGCTAATCTGAGATTTGTTTTATCTTGGTTCCCACATAAAAAGCTGTCCGGTTTTGCATCCAGCTAGACTTCTGCTGAAGCTTGCCTTAATGAGCAATAGCCCTCAATGTAGTTTCCCTGGTATCCTTGGAGTGGAAGATATCCCTCCCATCTCTTTAAATTTGTTCAGCATCCTTGTATCTCTACATTCTTCTGTATCTGTTGGATAGTATTAACTTTCCCCTGTGCATCCTTTAGTGGTGTAACAAATTTGTTGTACGGGATTTTGAAATCAGTTGTTCTGCACTGGCATGGATGAAACGAACTGAACATGGGCATGATTGTACTTCAGATGTTACTAACCTAGAAAACTCAACTACCCACTATTAGAGAATCTAATATTTCAGATCAAGACATAATATGTTTACCTTAGACAAAACAAAATGTTGGTTCTGCACCTTAAGAACTCTAAACTTAATGTGTGAATGTGTGACCAAAAATAGTTAATTTTAATAGATTCAGATCCTGCCAAATTTTAAGATTCGGATAATTGATTACTTTTTAAAAAACTGTTTAAAAATGATTAAGTTTATTATTCACTGAAACAAATATCCTGTTTTTTTTTTTTACCAATTAAACCAGTTGAACCTTGCTAAAGAACGGAGATCTGAAGAGGACCAACTAGCAGAGTTCAAATTACATAAACTTGCCAGTTCATTCAAGATGCTCTCTGATGGATCCATGAATGCTGCTGTGAAACTTTTTAACTGTATGCTAGATGATAAACGAAAGGCGATACAGAAAGCCACATCAAGGTACTTTTTTTTTAAAAAGTATAGGCAGTACTAGCTCATGTATAATCTAGCTTTTTGATCTAATACAATGTTTAACTTCCATTGTTGACCATGGCTGTCTTAATTTTCCTATGGGGCATTTTTGAAAATTGAACATTGATTCGTGAAGTACCTAGCCATTGCATATCTACTATCAAATATTTGAATATATTTTTCCAATTTACCTGTAGTCAGCTTCTTCCTCATAGCTTCAAAATTGCCCAAATTCCAATTCAAAGTCATAGTTTCAAATTGGACTAATTTTGCAAGTTTAAAGGAAAATGTTAGGATATCATGGCCGCTACTCACTAAAGGCTCTTTAATAACAAAATTAATGATTAATCGTTTTTCATTGCATAATACTGGATCTAAATTAGCCTGTGCCATGGTTGGTGGTTCAACATATTATTCTAAAACTGTCACAAACACAAACCAGGAATTTTTCCTCCAAAGTATGGGTGCTCATTAGATTTACCCAGTTTATATTTAGTTTGAAGTCACCCATGTTTATTGCGTTTCCTGTGCTATGTGCAACTCAAATTTCATGATTTATACTGTCCTATATAATCACTACCTTTTATGGCTTGTAAATACTTCTACCAATGATTGCTGCCCTTTCTGTTTCTTAGCTCCACCCAACAGATGCTACACCTTGTTCTCCCCATCAGAAATCCTATCTCATACTCATCTCGTAACTTATCAGCACTACCCACTTCTATTTCCTTTTACACTTGTCTATGCTAAATAGTGTTAATCCTTTAATGTTCACTGCCCAATCTTTGTCAAGTTAGTGTCATATGTCTGTAATGACAATTAAACCATATTCCTTTTACTTGCACTGTTAATTCACTGTCTTGCTGTAAATGCTGCATATAGAACATAGAACATTACAGCACAGTACAGGCCCTTCAGCCCTCAATGTTGTGCCGACCTGTCATACCAACCTGAAGCCCATCTAACCTACACTATTCCATGTACGTCCATATGCTTGTCCAATGACGACTTAAATGTACTTAAAGTTGGCGAATCTACTACTGTCGCAGGCAAAGTGTTCCATACCCTTACTACGCTCTGAGTAAAGAACTACCTCTGACATCTGTCCTATATCTTTCACCCCTCAATTTAAAGCTATGCCCCCTCGTGCTCGCCATTACCATCCGAGAGGAAAAAGGCTGTCCCTATCCACCCTATCTAACCCTCTGATTATTTTATATGTTTCAATTAAGTCACCTCTCAACCTTCTTCTCTCTAATGAAAACAGCCTGAAGTCCCTCAGCCTTTCCTCGTAAGACCTTCCCTCCATACCAGGCAACATCCTAGTAAATCTCCTCTGCACCCTTTCCGAAGCTTCCACATCCTTCTTATAATGCGGTGACCAGAACTGTCCAAGTGCGGCCGCACCAGAGTTTTGTACAGCTGCACCATAACCCCTTGGTTCCGGAACTCAATCCCTCTATTATTAAAAGCTAAAACACTGTATGTCTTCTTAACAACCCTGTCAACCTGGGTGGCAACTTTCAAGGATCTGTGTACATGGACGCCGAAATCTCTCTGCTCATCTACGCTACCAAGAATCTTAGCATTAGCCCAGTACTTTGCATTCCGGTTACTCCTACTAAAGTGCTTCACCTCACACTTGTCCGCATTAAACTCCATTTGCCACCTCTCAGCCCAGCTCTGCAACTTATCTATGTCTCTCTGTAACCTACAACATCCTTCGTCACTATCCACAACTCCACCGACCTTAGTGTCATCTGCAAATTTACTAACCCATCCTTCTACGCCCTCATCCAGGTCATATGTCCAGATAAAATACTTCTAATTCTGCCTTTTTAACACATCTGCAATTTGACTTTGATATAGTAAGAACTGCCAGTGCTGGAGTCTGAGATAACACAGTGTGGAGCTGGAGGAACACAGCAGGCCAGGCAGCATCAGAGGAGCTCTAGAACTTATTCCTGTTGTTTTCTACTGTCATTTGCAGTTTTTGTAGTTCCCATAACTGTTTTCATTCTCTGAATTCTCTCTCTCGGGTTCCCATCTCCTTGACATTGTAGTTTAAATTCTCCCCAACAATACCAGAAAATCACCCCATGAAGAAATTAATCACAGTCCATCTAAGGTATAATCCATCCTTGAGCAGGTTTTACCTGCCTGCACCCAGTCCCAGTGCCCCAGAAATCTTGAGCCTTCCCTTCAGTACAATCTTTCAAGTCGTATGTTCATTTAGTTCCCTGTCTTTATGCTCATGAACACGTTGCAGTGGGAGTCATTCTAAGACTACTGTTTTAGAAGTCCTGCTTTTTGCTCTCTTGCCTAGCTCCATAAATTTCACTTCCAAGAACTCATCTGTTTATCAGTCTGTGTCGTTGGTGCCACTGTGATCCATTCACCTCTTCAGCCTCTTCCAACACAACTGTTCTGTGACATCTTTGACATTTGTTCTGTCACAAGCTTGGTGCTTGCTACATTTCTTTGAATCATTGTCCTCATACATCACGAGAGTGGAGAACTGTTTAGTCATAGAGGGCCTTGGGGGACTCCTACATTACTTGCCTAGACTCGCTAGACCTTGTACTATTCTCTGCCTGGTTGCATGCTCTTTATTTGTGATACAAGCAGTTTGTAAAATATGCTATCTCATAATTCTCAGCTTTGCAGATATACTGTAATGACTCCAGATGCCCCTTGAGTTCCCAATCCTGAAGCGCAATTTTTTATTTCAGCTGAATACATCACTTACTGTATCATCTAGGCCTCGTGAAGTATTTCAGACATCACATCTGGCACACTGGACATCCTATGCATCTTACATGTTCTACCATGCATGGAGTTTGGATTCAGACTATTAACTATAAACTGGAGACTAGAATGAAGAATATCAAATTATGCACCAGTTAGTTTCAATGAATCCAGATCTTTACACTCACACAGACACTAAATGCTTGATCAGTTAGCTTCCACACTTGCTGTGTTGTTACTATTTTTGTTTTCCACACTCTGCATCCTGAAACTGCAACCATAGCTCTCAGCTTATATTCACATGCATCTCTGAATTTCCTTGCAGATCTGCTCTGTGCTGTTCTCTCTCCCTTTTTCTTTCTCTTTCTTTGTCAGGCAAATTAAACCTTGATCCTATATGTGACCCTCAGCATTGATTTATTATTGTTACATGCTTTACAGGCAGATTGTATCATACAAACTGCATCAGGCCAGCAGAATAGAGTGCAGAACACAGTTTTACATCCACAGAGAAGATGTAGAGAGGGTGAGAGAGATCAGAATAAACATTTGACGTCTATTCAAAAGTCTGATAACAGTGGGGAAGAAGCTGTTCTTGAATCTGTTTGTACATGTATTCCAGCTTTTATAACTTCAGATGGACAGAAGAGGGTATAACTGGGTTGGGAGGAATCTTCTGATTATGTCAGTTGGTTTCCTGAGGCAGCAGGAAATATAGGTAAAGTCAAGGGATAGAAAACTGGTTTGCATGATGAACCGGGCTATGTTCACGACTCTGTAGTTTGTTGTGTCTCTTGGGAAAAGCAGTTGCCATACCAAGCTGTGATGCATCTAAATAGGCTGCTTTCTTTTCTGCATCTGTAACAATTGGTAAGCGTCCTTATGGACGTGCTGAATTTCCTTAGCCTGTTGAGGAAGTAGAGATGTCATTGTGATTCCTTAGCTGTCGCTTCGATGCAGTGGACCAGGGCAAGTTGTTGGTGATCATCACTCCCAGGAACTTGATACTCTCAACTGCCTCCACCTCAGTATCATTGACGCAGATAGGGCTGTGCCCTCGACACTGCTTCCTGAAATCAATGATCAGCTCCGTAGTTTTGCTGGTGTTTATGGAGAGATTTGTTCTTTTTTTACACCATGCTGCAAAGCACTCAGTCTCTTTCCTGTATTCTGTCTCATGGTTGTTTGAGATCTGACATATGATGGTGGTGTCATCAGCAATTTTGTAAATGGAGTTGGGGCAGAATTTGGTGACACAGTCATGAGTATATGAGGAGTTTAACAGGGGGCTGAATACGCAGCCTTGCAGTTACCAGTTTTGGGGATTATAGTGGAGGAGGAAGTGTTGCCCATTTACTGATTTCAGTCTGTTGATTAGGAAGTTGAGGATCCAGTCACTGAAGGTGGAGCTGAGACCTAGGTCTAAGAGTTTAGAGGTGACTTTGTTTGGAATTATGCTAACAAAGGCAGAGCTGTGGTCAATAAGTAGGAGTCTGACACAAGTATCCTTGTTATCCAGATGCTTAACAGATGAGTGTAGGGCCAAGGAGATCATGTATGATGTGGACCTGTTGCGCCAGTAGGAGAATTGCAAAGGATTGAGGCAGTTTGGTAGGCTGAAGTTGATGTGATTAACCTCTCAAAGTACTTCATGATTATGGAGGTCAGAGACACCTTGCGCTGTTTATATCCTGTCTCTAACTTAAATTTTTTTGCCCTGGTTAACCCACCTAATGTGCATACTATGGGGCAATTTTTAGCATTACCAATCTACCTAAACTGCACATCTTTGGACTGTGGTTAAAAAGCAGTGCATCCAAAGTAAACCCATGCAGATGCAGTGGGAATGTGCAAACTTTGCAAAGAAAGTTGCCCAAGGCCAGGGACCTGGATTCAGGAAAGCTTTTCTGAACGTCATATCAAAATAATGACGAATTTTGATTATCCAGGCTCAAATATCTCTTGTCCTTTTCTATTCTTAAAGAGAACAATTCCAGTTTCCAGTCCTTCCATTTAATTGACTCCTCTTCGTACCAATTTATCACTCCAACATAGCTGTATCCTCTCCAAGAACACTTGATACCAAAAGTTCTCTGTAATCTTCCTACATGGCCTAAACAATGATTTGTAAAGATTGTGTTTTTTAAAAAAAATTCAGTGTCCTTTTTACAAAACCACTTATGCTATACACTTTCCATAACCAGTTTATCAACTTGCAATGCCGCCTTCAAAAATGTATGGCCATGCATCCACAGAGCCTGTCATATTACACTTCCTTAAAACAACACCATTTATATTACATCGAAAGAAACATGGTGTCTTCATTTTGAAGGATGTCAATATCTGGAACACACTACTTGCAGGGGCATTAAGAACAGATTCACTCAAACCATCCAAAAGGTAACTTGGTCTGAGCTTGGTTAGAAGCTGGGATGCTGGGAGAAAACTAGAGTGTAGGATATGTTGAACATATCTTTCAAAAAAGCTGACACAGGTATGATTGCCTAAATGGATTCCTTCTGTACGATCAAATGCTAATACTCTGGACATCGTTCATGAATTACTTTCATATCTTTCTTCTCTTGGTCCTCATGAATTTTGAGTCATGTATGAATCTCACACCTGCTCTTCTTCCCTATTTCTAAGAAAATACTGATTTACCAATTTTCCTTCCTGACCACCATGGTAATTGACGTTGTAAATTGCTATAGATTCCAAGTACAATGAAACTTATTTTCAAAATACCATCAATCAATCACCTGACGCCTGTAGGAGTGAGGCCCAGGTCATCTGTCATAACTCCCTAAGGGACCTGCCACATACCCAATACAGCAGTTAGCTGCTAAATTAGCCCCTGCAGCTGCACCATTGCCTGTGTAGTGTGATTGTTAATCAGTTGTTTGCAGAGCTGCTAAATTCTAATGCTGCTGTTGAGACCAGAGCCCTCATGAATCTTGGATGGTTTATCAACATCATTCAAACCTCCAGTTGTTATGTCAGATTTCTCAAGACTCACCAATCTATTCCTGCCTTCTCAAAGCATATTTCTCATCCACCATGTCACGCCTTCCTGAAATTGGATTCAGACACCTAGAAGTACACCCATAATTGAAGCAATTGCTTGACCTAGCGTAAAGACTCGACAGAAGTAAACAGTTAAGTGTTGATTAATTGTCATTTCTTGAGTTAGAAGGCAAGTTCCTGGAATCCATTGGACACTTATCTGATAGCTCATTGGGTATGAATTGCAAATTGTGGCCAGAAATCATGTCCTACATTTTGTTATATTTTCCTTCCTTCCTTCCTTCCGTCCGTCCGTCCGTCCGTCCGTCCGTCCGTCCTTCCGTCCTTCCTTCCGTCCTTCCTTCCGTCCTTCCTTCCGTCCTTCCTTCCGTCCTTCCTTCCGTCCTTCCTTCCGTCCTTCCTTCCGTCCTTCCTTCCGTCCTTCCTTCCGTCCGTCCTTCCGTCCGTCCTTCCGTCCGTCCTTCCGTCCGTCCTTCCGTCCGTCCTTCCGTCCGTCCTTCCGTCCGTCCTTCCTTCCGTCCTCTTCTTTCTACCTTCGTCCTTCCTTCCCTTCCTTTCTCCTCCATAATCCTTCAGAATCTTGGCTGACTTGCAAGAAGTTTGTATGATATAATTGTATTTGCCAGTGTTGAGATGACAATGCTGAGGATGGGAATTAGAAAGTTGTATCACAGTTGAGATACGGTGTGCAGGAAGGTGCTCACTTAGCTGTGGAATTCTTTCCTAAATCTATAATAGTAATTCCACCACTTTCTATTTGCGAGAGCCTTGTAAATGTACAGGACTTAAAGTTGCATTTTAATTCCATGATCATTTAGGGTTGTTCCTTAACTGGTTATGGTGTGTAGGGCTAGAGCTATTGCTGGGAGTCCAAGGTCTTCCCAGGTAACTTTGCAAAATCAGCATTCATGAAGGGTTAGATGATTTTCAGGTGACCACACAACAGGAAGGTTATTTGTTCAGTGATTCTAACTATTCGATTTCAAACAATAGGCTGAAGGATCCACAAACCAGCTTTGGTAGCAACGCTTGCTCCTTTGCAACAGAATTTGCATTATTTCAGGTAAATGTAAATGCCAAAACTATCCAATAGGTCAGGCAGAATCTGTATTTAAAAAAAAACTAAAGTTTCAAGTTGATGGCCTCTCGTCAGAACATTTTGCTTTATTTCCTCAGACGCTGTATGACCTGCTCTCTGGTCATGCTGTTTCCTGTTTTTATTTTAGATTATCCCCATCCACAGCAGTTTGCCTTTGAAAATTAAGCTCTACTTATGTTGATCTTTCCTGTACTTGAATTTGGGATACCTTAGCAAAACATAGCAAATACGTTTTGTTACATCAGCAATCAAATGGTTTGTGTAAGAAAAGATGTGGGTACTGTTATATTTTGCTTTTTCCCTCTGTTTCATTTCCAATAAATGCACAGTAATTGCCAATGATTTTTCCTCCTTAGAATGATAGAAATGAAGCTAGGAGTTTCGAAGAATGCAATGATAGACTTCTGTTACAAACAAGGAAGAGAAGGAATGCTTCTAGATGCAACTATACGTGATATTTATGTTTGTGCAAGTATGGAATTTCTACTCACTGTGGCTGACTTTTTTGTCAAGGCAAATGACCAGATCTCTGCAGCTCCAGTGAATAAACCAACTGTCATGACTTCAAAAGAAAAAGGTTTGGCAAATAATTAAGGGCATTTTAGATATTTTTAAAGTTGGTGGAAAAAAATGCATTTACATCCTTTTTTATTTATTAAAGCACCATCACAAGCTGTGTCCAAAATGGAGCTTAGTGTTCACGTTCAGAATCCAGAGATTGTCTTTGTGGCAGATTTGACAAGAGCGGATGCCCCCTCACTTGTGGTGACTGCACAATGTGAAGCAGACATTAATAATGATCCAGAACTTCAACAGATAACTGCAACTGTTAAAGATCTCAAAGTTATGGCCTGTCCATTCCTAAAAGAAAAAAGAAAAGATCATGTTACCACGGTATATCATTATGAATATAAAATTGCGCATTTGCTGTTTGAGTAAAATTTGTGATACTTTTCAAAAATTTACACCTATTGTATTGAATATTTCTGCATTTCAGGCTTACTTTAGTTTAAACATTGATAGTATTTCTAGTTTAAAATGTATAAAGACACCAAATTAAAATTGCTATTCATTGGCAAAATCTGAATCTCAATTACCAAAACTGCTGAATTTACAAGGATATAATTTTGAATGTATAATGTAATATTTTCAATTCCAAAATATAGATCTTGCAGCCGTGCAGTTTATTTTTCCAAAGTACACAAGCAACCTCTGGTCCTAGTTTCTTGGAATTGGCAGTGAAATCACTAATGCTCAAAGTAAGAAAATACTTCATTGTCTACATAGTTTTTGAGTTGCAAAATCATTTTAAAATGTTTGCTGAACATCTTTAAGTATTTTCTGTGTTATTTTTTAGGTGTCTCCTGTTATCATTAACACAGTGATTACAATCACATCTGCCTTAAATCCCGCTGTTGATAGTCCACATGAAAAAGACAGTGAAATACCACCTGACTTGTGGAATAAGAAGAATGTGAAAGACTTAAAATTCTGGTTTTTGGAGAATAATAAAAGTAATGAAAGTAAAAATGCCCCAGCAACACAATTAGAATCGACAGGAGAGAATCTGAAAATGACAGTGGACTTCATTTGTTTGACACTTGAAGCAGGTGTTGGACATAGAACTATTCCAATGCTTCTGGCAAAGTCGACTTTTAAAGGGGATGTGAAAAACTGGAGCACATTCATTAATCTTCGTTGTCAACTCAACTTAGAGGTATGAAATTTAAACATGTATATGAGTTCGGCCTAGAGATAGCAAGAACTGCAGTTACTGGAGTCAGAGATAGCACAGTGTGGAGCTGGATGGAACACAGCAGGCCGGGCAGCATCAGAGGAGCAGGAAAGTTATGTTTTGGGGTGGGACCCTTTGGAGTTTTCTGAAGGGTCCTGACCCAACACGTCAACTTTACTGCTCCTCTGATGCTGTCTAGCTGGCTGTGTTCCATTTGCTCCACACTGTGTTATCTCTGTTAGACCTATACTTGATAATGTTTTTATTATGTTTTCTGCAATGACTCTTTTGTGATGTGAAATTCTGATGAAGTTCAGTAGTTGAAATTTGATAGTTCTAGTTTATTTCATAATGAGCAGAGCTATTAGCGCTCAAGGTGAATTTATGAAAGAAAATTAAGGCATGTATTATTAACTGTGCCGTTTTTCTGATTAAACTTAATACCAGTCTCGGTAGTTGATTTTTAAAAATCAATCTGTGGTGCTAGCAGAAGTGAAACAAAGATGATCTGCTAAAGTTTGGTAAAATTTAAATTCAGTTAATAAATCTAGAATTGAAAGCTAGTTTCATCTATGGTGACTACACACCAGCGTTGATTGGTGTGAAAACCCATGGGTTTTTTAATGTCTTTCAAAGAAAGAAATCTGCTAGGTGGGTGGCATACCTATAACTCCCGAGCCATGTCAATATGTTGATTCTTAACGGACTGCTGACATGTCCTGGCAAGCCTCTCAGGTTTAGGGTAATTGGGGATGGATAATTGCAATATTATTATGGCACAGGAGGAAGCCATTTGGCTCATCATGTCGGTACTGGCTTTTCAACAAGCATTATTATGTAGTACGATTCTCCAGTATTTTTACCAAAGCCTTGCATATTCTTTCTATTCAGATCATCATCTGATGCCCTTTTTGTTTCAATAGCTCAATTGACTCTTCTACTACATTTCCAAGCAGTACATTCCAGACTAACCACATGATTTTCTTTTTCTCCTCCTTGCATCGTGTTTGCAAATCACTTTATATCTATTTCCCCACATTCTCAATACTTTTACATGCACTAGCAGATTCATCCTGCCTTTGCTATCCAGGCCTCTCTTGATTTTGTAAATGTTTGACTTTAATAAATACCAATAGCTAAATTCCATGAGCAACCAATGAAACCTTAAGTATGTGTAAAATATGGATGAAAATACTAGAATTGGTGAGAGGCCACTGCATTTAATCAAATCTCCTGGCCTTAATTTTTTTTCACTATTTTAAAAATATTAATTTGAAGAGTATTTGCATTTTGTTTGCGGACATAAGTTTGAGGACAATCATTATAAAATTTGCACTGAATGACTCATTTCACAAGCTGTTATCACAGTGGCTATCTACCAGCACAGTCCCAAGAGGTTATCAAATGTATGATGGAGAGCTATAAATTTGAATGCTCACTTTTATAATGATTAAGTATCTGCATATAATTTTTTTTCATTCCTGTGCAATGTGGATATTATTGTTCATACCATGGTCTCCTTGAACTGAGTAGTTTAGTCACCCATTTCAGAAAACAGTCGAGTGTCAGCCACATTACTGAGTCTGTAGTTGTTTGTGAACCGGACTGGGTAAGAGTAGCAGATTTTTTTTCCCTAAAGGGTACCAGTGAACCATATGTATTTTTCCAATAACTGATGTCATAGATCTCAGTCACGAAGAAAGGCCATGTATTTTTGACTCGTGAAATGAATTTAAATTTCACCAACAGCTGTGGTGGGATTTGGACCCATGTCCCCAAAGCATTAGACTGTGCCACTGGATTGCCAGCCCAGCAACATTATTGTTATGCTACTATGTAATTTTGACAATCTCAAAGTTCACTTGACCATTCCCAGAGGTGTCTTTAGGATTAATTTAATAAAGTTTCCCAGTTCTCCAGATAACTCTGGCAACTTCACACTCTTCAGATGGTCTAAAGTCCACATGTTGTGCATTGAGCACTGGTAAAGATCTTTTGAAGGCAGCTGCACTTAGCTATCTGTGGCGGTCTCCATAAATCAAGAATAGGCAAATAGCAACCAGTTCCTTTTCAACTCCTGTGAAAATGATAGGTACTAGAATTGAGGGCAGGACTTCATGTTGGGGCTGTGGGACCATTTTTGGAAAGATCCTCTGGCTTAGCCATTGCTTTAAAAATTCAGGCCACAATCCCTCAAAAATGTCCACTGAAGACCTTACAGATATCTGGTTTTAAGCATTGTATACACAAACATGTGAATTTGCACAATACGTCTGAACGTGAAAAGTTAGGAGTAAGGCTGTTCATTTGGCCCCTCCAGCCTGTTCGTGCATCTTGATAATAGCATGACCTCAAATTTACTTTATTGACTACCGTCGCTAGTCTATAAGCCCCTTGTTAGTCAAGATCTATTCAGCTCTGCCTTTAAAGATATGCAATAACACTACCATCAATGCTCTGTAAGGAAGAATACCATGGACATTAAATCCTCTTGTTTGTAGAGAAGGTGGTCTGCCCCTTGCTTATATTACTCCTATGAGCAGACAGAGGTCGTGGTCCATATTGATGCTGATGACATGGGCAGGAAAGAGAGGTAAGTTCCTGCAAAGGGAATTTAGGGAGTTAGATAGAAAGTTGAATATCAGGACCTTGAAGCTTGTTATCATGATTACTCCCTGCCATATGCTCCTGAGGCCTGAATTAGGAAGATAATACAGTTGAATACATGGCTACATAGTTGCTATAGGAGGGAGGGTTTCAGATATCTGGATCATTGGGATCTCTTGCATGGCTGGAAGGACAGGCTGCACCTAAACATGAGGGGCACCAATATCTTTGCAGGGAGGTTTGCTAGTGCCACTCAGGTGGGTTTAAACTCTTGGGATGGGACATGGGAACTGAACAGTGGGTTACAATGTGGACTGGTTGCAGAGAAGGTGAAGGTTAAGTAAGTTTAAGAGCTGGCAGGGCCACGTTATTGAACACTGTGGGACTGGTGATCTAAAGTTCATTTATTTTAATAGAAGGAGTATTGTGGGTAAGACAAGTGAACTTATAGCCTGGATTAGTACATGGAGCTATGTTGTGGCAACCATTATATAAAATGGGTTGAGAAAAGGGCAAGATTAGCAGCTTAGCATTCTAGGGTTTAGATGTTTTAGGTTTGATAGAGAGGGATGTAAAAGGGATGGGGAATTGTTACAGATTAAGGAGAATGTCACAGCAGTACTAAGAGGACATCTTGGATGGCTCATCCAGTGAGGCCATATGTGTAAAACTCAGACTTTAGTAATAATACCTACATCTTTTGAAAAGAACAATTCCAAAACATTTGAGGAATCAAGAATAGAAGAAAGAGGAAAAATATTAACTCCTCACCATTTTTTTCCAATTAGGTGCATTACTACAATGAAATGCTTGCTGTTTGGGAACCGCTACTAGAACCATTAGAAATTGAAAACAGTGATGATTTTAGACCTTGGGAACTTGGAATCAAGGTTTGTGTTGATCATCATTCTTCTTAAATAAATGCTTTAAATTAGGTATGATGACTAAAACTAAACATAAATCAAAACATGCTGCCATGAAGTATACTACAAACAAAAGCTTCTTCCACTGCTTCTAGATTCAGTTTGATGATATTTGCCATTGATATGATGTTTTGTTTACTGCTTTGCATTAACAATGTTGATGGTTTGTGTTTAGTATTAAATTAAGATTCATGGTAGATGTTACTGCATAACATTGATCAGTTCTCATACTTTGAGAGCCTTCTTTCAATGAAGACAGATACAGGGATGAAATGTATCATCTCCAGTGGCATTGCAATCTATGGCCATGCTTGATGGCAAAGTCCACAAATCTATTGCTAAGCACATGGTCTATTGGCTAACAGTTATCTGCCTTCCTGTATGCATTGGCAACGTGGGCAATGTATGACACCTATCTGGAAACATTACATGATTAGAGATGCCTCAGCAAAATCCTGAAAATCCAATGGCATTGATGCTTTGATAGCGATAACCTCCCTCAGGTCAACATCCCTAGCATCAGGGCACTGGTTGCAACCAATCAGTTGCATTGGGCAAAATACATCACCTGCATACCTGATGTAAGTCTTTCAAAACAAGCTGTCTATTCTGAGCTTTGTTGTATGAATTTGTGCAAAATGGGAGCCAAAGTAGATCTGATCACCAGTCCTGATGAAGAGTCACCAGACTAATAATGTTAAATATGTTTCCTTTCCATTGATGGTGCCAGACCTGCCGATTTTCTTCAACAATTTCAGTTTTTGTTTCAGATCTCCAGCGTCCACAGATCATTGCTGTAATAAAACAGAAGTAGAGTATTTGGTACCTTGAACTTGCTCTGCCATCCAATAAATTATATGGTCGTTTTGCATTCCATTTTCCCATCTACACCTGATAACTTTTGATTATCTTGCCTTCCCTTAGAGTAAGCTACTCTATTTTTGCCTCTTAAAAAAAAAATGACCCCACATTCCCCTGCTTCAGAGGCAGAGTTCTGAAGACACAGAAACTGCTGAAAAAGAAATTACCTTCATCTGGAAAAGACAGCACCTAACTTTTGAACTGTGCCCCTAGTTCTGGACATAGCCACAAGAGGAAACATTCTTTCCAAATCACCTTATAAAGACCATTCAGGATTTAAACACTTCAATCAAGTCATCCCTCGTTCTTCAATAACTAAATTTCAATGAAAATAAGCCAAATCTATGCAACCTCCTAAATCAACCTGCTGATTCCTTCTAGAAAACCATGTCTGAACCTGTTTCTTTACATTATTCCTTAATTAAGAAGACTAAAACTGCACACAGTATCTGAGATGTGATTTCACCAATGTTGTGCATAACTGAAACGTAACTCTCTTTTTCTCCTCTTTACAACACACTTTTCAACCCATCTTTATCTGTGAATTTAACCATTGTATATTTGCTGTCCTCATCGAAGTCATAGATGTAAGTTGGAAAATGTTCGTGCTGTAGCAAAGACCCATTGGAACTCTACTTGTCTTATCCTGCCAATTAAACGAAGATCTATTTAAGCACAGTGTTTTCTGCTAACCAATGAATCCATGCTAATACATCACTGCCTACGCCATCCGCTTTTATTTGCAAAACAAATTTTGATATGACACCTTATTAAATGACTTTGAGAGGTAATGTTTGTCTGTAGGCTCTCCTTTGTCTACAGCGCATGTTCTTGGTTCAAAAAAGCCTATTATATTGGTTATACGTGATTTTCCTTTCACCAAATCATTCCGACTCTTCCCTGACATCAAGCTAACTGGCCCATAGGTTCTTGCTTTCTGCTGCATTTCTTCCTTGAATGAAGGAGTTATATTTGCTGCTTTTCAATCTGATGGAATCTTTCCTGAATTTAGGGAATTTTGAAAATTAACACCAATACATCTACTACCTCTTTAGCAACCTTAGGAACCAAAGACATGCCAATTCATACCTCCATAAGTTTGCTTTATACGTTTCCCTATTGAATGAAATTTCATACATTCCTCTCCTCTTTCTATCTTCTGCTTTACAGCTATTATTGGATTTTTTTGTGTCCTTACTCATAAGGATTTATCAAAGTTTTTGTTAATTTCATCCATTGTTTCCTTTATTATCTAGCGTTGACTCCTTATCCTCACTTGTTAGAGATCTAACATTACATTTTTCCTTCCTTAAATGCCTATAGGAAGTCTTTCTATCTATATTTAGATTTTTAGTTAGCTTCCTTTCATACTCTAATTTCTTCCTCCAAAGAAACTTTTAGTCATTCTCTGCCATTATTTATATCCTGACCAATCACCTGACCTGTCATTCTTTTTTTTTAAACAGTCATATGCTTTAAAGTTAGGAAAAGTATCAGCATTTCTTCAACTATGGGAGGCAGGTCCTCCCTTTTAAGAATTTTGCTTTTACAGTTGGAAAATACTCTGAGGATTTTTCAGAATATTCAATGTCTGCCACTGAATCTCTACCCAGTATGCCATTTCACTTCAAGTAGCTCAGCTTTGTATACCTATGTAGTTGCCTTATTTAAGTTGAAAATAATTCTCTTTGCCAAGTCTTCACACTTTGAAATTGCGTGTAAAAATGCACCGATATTGTGGTAGCTGCTATCTCAAGGTACCTTTACTCTGAGATAATTAATTAAGTCTGACACATTACACGATACCAAGTTCTTATAACCTGTTCTCCAGTTAGCTCCAGACATTCCGCTTTCAAAAGTATTTTGTGGACCCTTCGCTCAGACTACGATTGCCAATCTGATTTTCCTAGGTTATGTAGTTTAGCATGGGAGGAGTGTGCAACAAGCCAGCATCATTGTTAAGCAGATTGGGAGGACAGTGCAGTGAGTCAGCAACATTATGAAGCAGACTCATGCAAAAAGAAGAGAAGCCTGTGCTTCCAAAACAGCAAGAGGAAGAGTAGGGACAATAGGTTCAAGAGCAGAAGAGAGGAGAATCAATCTTTGTGAGAAGGAAGCAGCTGTTGGAGAGAAAAACTGTCAGCAGAAATGCTTCAACTTCTTTCTGTAAGAGCCAACATGTGACATTGCAGGAAACCAGACAGGAGATTGGTATGTCTTCTGTCTTTTAATTACTCAATTGCTTTAAATCGGGAGACTTAGTACAGCTATGAGTATTGTGATGAACAAACACCCAATGATAAGCAAATTCTCCTTTTGAAGTATTTTAACACCCAAGTTAATTAATTGAATGGAATACAGTTAGCTGAGTAGGCAAAATGTTGCAGCTGTAGTATGTAGGAGATGTTGTACCTGCGTACAATCCATGGTGACCACATCTACAAGAAGAGTTGGCTGCTCAAGAAACTCTGGCTCAGAATGGATAAGCTGGAGTCTGAGCTGCACATAGTGCAACACACCAAGGAGGGGAAGAGATACCTGAGCTGAGAGATACCTTTTCAAGATGGAGTCATACATTTAGATTAATTACATCAAATTTGATTTGTGATCCAGGATAAGAGGGTGTAACTGCAAATAGGCAGCTATGGAGATCTGGAATTCAATTCTGGAGGAGACTGCCAGTGCTTTTTTCTGAGAGGTATGAATTTCTTGTTCCCAGTGTGGATGAGAACTGTGGCCCAGAGTGCCACTTAAGTGGAGTGAGACAAGCGAAATGTAGGAGCAGATGAATAGCAAATTAAGGGAAATGGGTATTGTTCCAATAGAAGTATAGAATCCTTACAGCGTGGAAACAGGCCCTTTGGCCCCACGAGTCCATGCGGACCCTCAGAGCATCTCAACCAAATCAATCCCTATAACCCACCTACACATCACTGAACACTAGGGGCAATTTAGCATGACCAATTCACCTAGCCTGCACATCTGGACTGTGGGTGGAAACTCTCACAGACGTGGGGAGAATGTGGAGACGACATACAGACAGTCCAAGATGACTTGGGCTGGAGAACAGCCTACAGTGGGAGGGGAAGGATCCATTTGTTGTGATCCACACATGAAATAGGTAAGATTCTGCTGAGGCATTACAAGCAGTTTGGGGATAAACTACAAAGCAGAACCATAAAGATGGTGACCTCCAGATTTCCACCTGAGTTATGTGTAAATTGGTGTACGGTAAATAAAGTTCGGGAGGTAAGTGCGTGGTTCATATGTTAATGTGAGAGAAAAGGTATCTGACTTATGGAGCACCAGTACTGGAGAAAGGGAGTTGTTTAATTGGGATGGAGTTCATCTGATTGATGCCTGGATGAGTGTCCTGGTGAATTATATAGTGGGGGCTGTAGATTCATTCTAATTACAGGCACAATTGAAGGGAAGTTTAAGCAAATCAAAAAGGGGTAAGTGTGGAGTTACCATGTGTTGTAGAGGCAAATTCTAATCAAATTAGAACAGAAAGGGGTAGATGATGTGTGCAGAATTGTAGCAGAAATTAGACCCAGAGAGAGAGACTAGTAATATCAAACCTGAAGGCATGTTATCTGAATTCACATCGCATTTACAACAAGTTGATCGGGTTAGCAGCAAAATAGACTTAAAGGAAGATGAATTGATGTTTTTTACAAGGACATGCTTACAGAGAGACTTAGACTGGGAACTCAATATTCAAGGGTATTCAGTGTTCCACAATAATAAGCAAAATGGACAATGAGATGGAGTGGCCATTGTTAAATAAAGATGGTATCAGTTGCATGGTCAACAGTGATATAGGTGCCATCAATTATGAAATGAAATCCATTTGAGTGGAAATGAGGAATAGCAAGGGAAATAGGTCATGGAACAGACTTCTGTATATGCCACTGAAGAGTTATCTCACTGTTGAGCAAAGTACATATAGGCAGATAATGGAAATGTATAAGAAGGTCTTTACAAAGATCATGGGTGATTTTACCCCTCCACCCGCTTCCAACACAAGTCCTCCTCCTGGACACCACCCCCAGGCCTCCTACTTTCCCTCGACCTCTTCATCTCTAACTGCCATCGAGACATTAACCGCCTCAACCTCTCCACCCCTCTCACCCACTCCAACCTCTCCCCCGCAGAACGGGCAGCCCTCCGCTCCAACCCCAAACTCACCATCAAACCCGCAGACAAGGGTGGCGCAGTGGTAGTATGGCGCACTGAGGCCGGACGCCAACTCTCCGACACCACCTCCTACCGCCCCCTCGATCATGACCCCACACTCGAGCACCAAACCATCATCTCCAACACCATTCATGACCTCATCACCTCAGGGGACCTCCCACCCACAGCCTCCAACCTCATTGTTCCCCAACCCCGCACGGCCCGTTTCTATCTCCTTCCCAAAATCCACAAACCTGCCTGCCCTGGTCAACCCATCGTCTCAGCCCGCTCCTGCCCCAACGAACTCATCTCCACCTATCTGGACTCCATTTTCTCCCCTTTGGTCCAGGAACTCCCTACCTACGTCTGTGACAGCAGCCACGCCCTCCACCTCCTCCAGGACTTCCAATTCCCTGGCCGCCAACAGCTCATTTTCACCATGGACGTCCAGTCCCTATACACATGCATTCTGCATGCAGATGGACTCAAGGCCCTCCGCTTCTTCCTGTCCCGCAGACCCGACCAGTCCCCCTCCACCGACACCCTCATCCGCCTAGCCAAACTCGTCCTCACCCTCAAAACTTCTCTTTTGATTCCTCCCACTTCCTACAGACTAAGGGGGTGGCCATGGGCACCTGCATGGGCCCCAGTTGTGCCTGCCTCTTTGTAGGTTACGTGGAACAGTCCCTCTTCCGCACCTACACAGGCCCCAAACCCCACCTCTTCCTCCGTTACATTGATGACTGCATTGGCTCCACCTCTTGCTCCCCAGAGGAGCTCGAAGAGTTCGTCCACTTCACCAACACCTTCCACCCCAACCTTCAGTTCACCTGGGCCATCTCCAACACATCCCTCACCTTCCTGGATCTCTCAGTCTCCATCTCAGGCAACCAGCTTGTAACTGATGTCCATTTCAAGCCCAGTGACTCCCACAGCTACCTAGAATACACCTCCTCCCACCCACCCTCCTGCAAAAATTCCATCCCCTATTCCCAATTCCTCCGCCTCCACCGCATCTGCTCCCACGATGAGGCATTCCACTCCCGCACATCCCAGATGTCCAAGTTCTTCAAGGACCGCAACTTTCCCCCCACAGTGGTCGAGAACGCCCTTGACTGTGTCTCCCGCATTTCCCGCAACACATCCCTCACATCCCGCCCCCGCCACAACCACCCAAAGAGGATCTCCCTCGTTCTCACACACCACCCCACCAACCTCTGGATACAACGCATCATCCTCCGACACTTCCGCCATCTACAGTCCGACCCCACCACCGAAGACATTTTTCCATCCCCACCCCTGTCTGCTTTCCGGAGAGACCACTCTCTCCGTGACTCCCTTGTTTGCTCCACACTGCCCTCCAACCCCACCACACCCGGCACCTTCCCCTGCAGCCGCAGGAAATACTACACTTGCCCCCACACTTCCTCCCTCACCCCTATCCCAGGCCCCAAGATGACTTTCCACATTAAGCAGAGGTTCACCTGCACATCTGCCAATGTGGTATACTGCATCCACTGTACCCGGTGTGGCTTCTTCTACATTGGGGAAACCAAGCGGAGGCTTGGGGACCGCTTTGCAGAACACCTCCGCTCAGTTCGCAACAAACAACTGCACCTCCCAGTCACAAACCATTTCCACTCCCCCTCCCATTCTTTAGATGACATGTCCATCATGGGCCTCCTGCACTGCCACAATGATGCCACTCGAAGGTTGCAGGAACTGCAACTCATATTCCGCTTGGGAACCCTGCAGCCCAATGGTATCAATGTGGACTTCACCAGCTTCAAAATCTCCCCTTCCCCCACCGCATCCCAAAACCAGCCCAGTTCGTCCCCTCCCCCCACTGCACCACACAACCAGCCCAGCTCTTCCCCTCCACCCACTGCATCCCAAAACCAGTCCAACCTGTCTCTGCCTCCCTAACCTGTTCTTCCTCTCACCCATCCCTTCCTCCCACCCCAAGCCGCACCTCCATCTCCTACCTACTAACCTCATCTCACCTCCTTGACCTGTCCGTCTTCCCTGGACTGGCCTATCCCCTCCCTACCTCCCCACCTTACTCTCCTCTCCACCTATCATCTTTTCTCTCCATGTTCGGTCCGCCTCCCCCTCACTCCCTATTTATTCCAGAACCCTCACCCGATCCCCCTCTCTGATGAAGGGCCTAGGCCCAAAACGTCAGCTTTTGTGCTCCTGAGATGCTGCTGGGCCTGCTGTGTTCATCCAGTCTCTCATTTCATTATCTTGGGTGATTTTAAACTGCTCATTGACTTGACAAATCAGATAGGCAATGATGATTTGCAAGGTGAATTTCTAATTTGGATCGGGGATTGCATCCTGAGGTAATTTCATATTGTTCAACATCAACTTATACCAGTCAAGAGGAGGCACTCGTTGAAAAAGATGAAGCACCTGTAGTTAACAAATGCAGTCAAGTATCAAAAGTGGCAAAACTAGTGGTAGGCCAGAAGATTTTTTTTAAGGAACAACTAAAAATCTAATAATGGGGAAGAAAATGGAATTTAAAACTAAATTGGCAAGAAGTATAAAAATAAGAAATAAAAGCTTTTCCAAATAACTAATAATAAAGATGATGTTGAAACCCTTCAGAGTTGCAACTGATAAGTTGATCATGGGAAAAAGGAAATGCCAGATAATTTAAACTAATATTCTGCATTGGTCTTCACTGTGGATGAGTCTATAACATCCAAAAGACAGTAGATAAGCAAGGTGCTAATGGAAGGAAGGATCTTAAATGTGAAGTGATACTCTTTGGAAGGAGAAACAAGACAAGAGAGTACTAGGTGAATGACAGGACACTAGGAAGCTCAGAAGAACAGTGTGATCTTTGGGGGCTTGTCCCCAGATCCCTGAAGGTAACAGGGTAGTTTATTAGGGAACTTCAGAAAACGAGGCAATGCTTTCGTTTATCATTTGAGACACAGCTTATAAGAGCATGGAGGATATGTTGAGGCATGTAATGTCACAACATGCAAAAAGAACTTGGATGAACACTTGAAGTGTCATTAACATTCAAGGCTATGAGCTAGTGCAAAAGTGAGACTAGTGTAGGTAGGAGTAGATTTTTGAAGTATATTCTGCATCAATATCATGAGGGACAAAGTATTTGTCAATTAATATGATCTGATGCTCTGCATCAAAGAGTTGTAAAGGAAGTGGCTGTAGAGGTAGAGGAGGCATTGGTCAACATATTCCAGATAGATACAGTAAGTAGACTATAGTGATTCAAGAAGACAGCCCACCATCACCTTCTCAAGGGCAACTAGGGACTGGCTTGAAGGAATTAAATATAATTTTTTTTGTTCCATTGTCACCAAAGCGTAGCTTCATGTGAATACATCTCCGTGACGAACCACCACTTTAACTAACTAAACAAGAAAAAAGGCAGAGAACTCATCAAGCCAAGTTTAGGTCTGAGATCTGACTTATCCAGTGATACCATCAGCTGGGATCATGAGCGCCCTTATCTGGGCTGTCCCCTAATGGAAATAGTTTTTAACTAGTCTGTGGAATCTTTGATCATTTTAATTGCTACAGTGTAAAAGGTTGTTTCTTTTTGTGTAATAAATTTCTGTATTGTGTTTAAAGGAACCTGGAAACTGGGCAAGGCCATCGTTCACTGAAACTTAACTTCTAAAAACTATCTGCAAGTCAGAGTCATTTTGGTTCTGTTTGTCCAGTAATAACGTTAGCTGGCACTGTAACAATATGTTATTAATTTAGCTGAGTACTTCTTTTTCAGATAAAGAAGAAGGTTGTCAAATCAATGACAAAGACTGAAAAAGAAGAGGAAAATTCCCTTGCTTATAAAACAGTTATTCAGATCTCTTCAAAAGACCAACTTAACATTACACTGTCAAAGTGTGGTTTGACCATGCTTAATAATTTGGCAACGGTAAGAAATGCATTGTTTACTTTAAAAAAAGTACTCTGTGCCTGATTAGTTGAACAGTGGTTTACTTTTTTATGATTGGAGCTTTATGCTTAGACAAAACCTAGAGCACAATTCTAAATGACAATAATAAATAAGTACTAAGATAGTTCAGTCTTCTCAATGTAGTTGAAGCACTTAAGTGCAAGTATAAGGTTAATTTAATATTTACCTCTTTTAGTTAAGTCCATTGCACCCACACAAATTCTGTCAACTCAAATTGATGGTGGCAATCCTGGAATTTCTGATTACTTGGAATATATCCAAGTGCCTTGTTATAACTTTATTAATAGTTTCTAGCATTTTCCTATGACAGTTATTAAGCTAGCTGGCCTAGTAGTTTCCTCCTTTCTGCCTGCCTTTGCTTTTGAACAAATGAATTAAACGTGCTGTCTTTCAATATAATGGGACCAATCCTGATTAAGCGGGTTTAGGAATACTAAAGCCAATGGATCAATTTTGTCACTAGTCACTTAAGATCTTAGGATGACATCTGTAAGACCAAGCAACTAAATAGGCGCAAAATATTGTGGATACTGGAAACTTGAAACCAACACAGGGAATGTTACAGAAACTTAGCAGCTTCTGTGGAGAGACAGAGTTAATATTTCCAGCCCAGTCTGACTCTTCAGAATTCAAATTACTCTGAAGAAAATTTTATAGTGGACTGGAAACGTTAATGCTGTTTCTCTTTCCACAGACCTACTGGGCTTGTCTAGCAATCTCTACTTGATGTAGACCTGGGCCCTTATCTGCTTCAAGTTGCGATAATGTACTCAGTACCACTTCTCTGGTGACTTAGAAATTTGTTGCTGCTTGTGAAAACTGCTTGTCTTCACTCTTAGAAAATGCCTATTCATTTCAACTGCTATTTCCTTATTTTCCATTATTAAGTCTCCTGCCTGACTCTGTATAGGACTAGTGCACAATGCCTCTTCCTTAAATATTAGTAAAGTTTTACTGTTTTTATACTTCAGGTTACCTTTATCTCATACCCCAATTTTTCCCTTTTTTAATTGTTTGGTTATTCCTTGTAATGAATGTAAAACACAACAACTTCTGACCTGTCACCTGTCTTTGCAAAATTGTATGCTTCGTTTGATTGCATTTTTAACCTTTGCAGTTACCCAGGAATGGTGGGTGTGACCCTTGAATGTTTTGCTGTTCATTGGCATGGAAGTCTTATTTGTATTCTGAAATATCATCAAAAATGACTATCACACTAGGGATATAAGCCTTCCTGCCAATTCACTTCAGCCAGCTTTGCTTTCATATCCTCATAATTGTCCTCCCTTAAACTGAAAATAGTCTGAGGCACTCGCTTCCGCAAACTGTATAGAATTCAACCACATGATTGCTGCTACCTCCATATGCCAGCATTTATGAGATCGTTGAATGATCCTACTTAATTGTGGAATACCTGGTCTAGTATATCCTGCTCTCTGATCAGCTGCTTGATATGCTGTTCTAAGAAATTATCCTGAAAACATTCACTGAACTCCTCATCTGGATTACCTTTGCCCATCTCATTTTTCCAGTTGATATGTAGATTGAAATCTGCGCTGAGTATTGTTGTGCATTTCTGACAAGCTCACCCCTTTGTTTCTTCCTTATATGCTCCACCCTACAGGTTGCCATCGTGGGTGCTGTACACCACTGTCACAGGAAACCTCTTGCCTTCCTTACTTTTCATTTTGACCCGAACTGTTTTAATAAATCTTTGACTCCCGAACTAGATTGGCCCCCTCGATTGTGCTGTTAAACGACAAGTCAACCCCTCCACATTTTTCCTCGTTTCCAGTCATTCCTAAAAATGTTTCGTACTTCTAAAGATTCAAGTCCCAATCCATAGCATTCTGCAGCCATATCTCTGAGTTGGCTGCTAGATCGTACTTATTTATCTCTGTACTCTCATTTCTTTTTTGTTTTGTTTTGAGTGCTGTGTGCATTCACTGTCAAGTCCTTAATGGCATCTTTTAATTCTCTACATAAATAATTGTTGTATCTGTTGATTGTCTTTCAGATTCATACTCTGTCTAATTCTTTCCGTCATGATTTATCATTTCCTGTGTTAATACCTTCATCTTTGACCTTGAACTCTTTAATATATTGCATTGTTGCAAATTTGAGTCATTGCCCCCACTATTCACTATCTTGTTTCAAGAGGTTTGGAGACCACATCTGGAGTATTTTGATCAGTTTTGGTTTCCTTATTTAAGGAAAACTATTTCAGAGACAGTTCACTAGAATGATGCCTGGTGTGGAGAAATTGTCATATGAGCAAAGGCTAAGTAGGTTGTGATTCTAAACGTTGGAGTTTAGAAGAATGAGAGATGACCTGATTGAAACATTTCAGATTTTTAAGTGGATCAACAGGTTAAATGCGGAAAAGATGCTTCCCCTCATGGGAGAGCCTATGACCAGAAGGCATTGTCTCAGGTTAGAGGGGTTCTTGTGGCACTGTAATAGTGCCTGGGTTCAAGTCCCACCTGCTCCAGAGGTGTGTAACAAAATCTCTGACTAGGTTGATTACAGCACCTGCAAGCGTCATGCCTTGAAAGGATCCCTAATTTAAGATTGATCTGAGGAACAATTTCTTCTCTGTTTGGGAGCTCTGGAACCCCATTCTATACAGAGCTGAGGGGGCAGAATCCCTGTGTATATTTAAGGCTGACGTAGACAGACTTCTGATTTAGTGGGGGAATTAAAGTTTACAGTGAAAGTGCAAGAACGTGGACATGAGGAATAGCAGACCAGCCGTGACCCTTTTGAATGGCACAGAGCAGACTTGAGGAACTGAACAGTCTACTGGTGTTCCTATTTTTGTGCTTTTATTATTCAGTTTAAAAATCCTCTCAACTTCTCTCATTATGCAGTTCATAAGAGTACTGACCCCAGCCCTGTACTGATGCCATGCCATACCATACAAACCAAAATGCACTTCTACCACACCAACGTTTTGAGCTGCACATTCATTTCTCTAATCTGATTTGCCTGATGTAAGTTTGCATGTGACTCAGGCAATAATACAGAGACTATGACCTTTTGAGGTTCTACTACTTTATTTTTTTCCAAATGTGACATTGTCTGTTGATGGTCACCAGCAGGAGATTTTCTTTTGTTTGCCTCGAAGTTATGAAAAGTCATGGGGCTGGATGATCTTAAGGAAGCCCAAACCTACCTCCACTTGACCATAAGCTAATATGACATCAGCATGAATCTACCTTGCGTCTACCCAGAAAGTACCACAAAAGGTGTGTTGATGCCTCATGATCAATCTGAACTAGTCTGGGGCAGTTCTATCAATTGATACAGTGTTAGTGAGGATGTCTTTATAGAATTAACTGGGCAAATTTTTTTTTGTACTCTTTACATTAGCTGGATTGTCACTATACAAGTACCATACAAGACAAAAAACAAAAAAAATTGCCTTAGAAATCGCAGGCTGAATTTTACATTTCCCCATTGGGGTGTGTTTTGGTGGGTAACATGTAATGCGCAGCACACCACCTTCCCACCCATCCCTGAGCTCATTGCTGTAATAAAGGAGTGAGGGTGGCTCATGTCTAAATACATAATTAAGGGTCTCTTGAGCTTTTAACAAGCTCAGCTCACCCTAATATTACAGGAAGAAATATTGAGAAAGGGTCACCGGACTCGAAACATTAATTCTGATTTCTTGTCACAGTTGCTGCCACACCTGCGGAGCTTTTCCAGCAACTTCTGCTTCTCTTTCTGATTTACGGCATCCACAGTTCTTTCAGTTTTCACCCTAATATTACTCTGGCCACACAATAGCGGTGTGGTCACCTGGGAATGAATCGGCAGCCAGTTTTTTAAAAAGACATTATTTTTGGGAAGCTTGGGGACCGCTTTGCGGAAGAACCGTTTCAACTCTTCCCCACCCCTCTACTCCTCAGATGACATGTCCACCCTGGGCCTCCTGCATTGCCACAGTGACGCCACCTGAAAGATGCAGGAACGGCATCTCCTATTTCACTTTGATACCCTTGGGCTGCAGGGTTCCCATGTGGACTTCACAAACTTCAAAATCTCCCCTCCCCTGACCACATGCCATAACCAGCCCAGCTAGTTCCCACCTCCCTAACCATTCCTCCCACCTCAAGCCCCACCTCCATCTTCTACCTACTAACTTCATCCCGCCACCTTGACCTGTCCGTACTCCCTGGACTGACCCATCCCGTCCCTAACTCGCCACCTACATTCACCTTCAGTGACTTTAACCCCACCTCTTTGACCCGTCTGTCTCCTCTCACCCTGTCTTCTCCTTTGTCCATCTTCTATCCGCCTCCCCTCTCTCCCTATTTATTTCAGAATCCCCTTCCTCTCCCCCATTTCTGAAAAAGGGTCTCGAACTGAAATGTCAACTTTTTGCTCCTCTGCTGCTGGGCCTGCTCTGTTCATCCAGCTTCTCACCGTGTTATCTCTATTATTTTTGAGAGTGTTCTTTCACATCAAGTGTCCACCACCTCCCCACCCCCCAGCCTTTTTCTCTCCACCATGTATTTTGAAGTCCACCCCCATCATCCCCTTGCTCTCTACCCGAATGTACTCAAACCCTGTCTGCCCAGTGCATTTTACTTCGGGCCTGTAAACCATTGGGCTGACATCACCTACAACCAAGCTTATAATCGCTTTTGCCATTGGACGTTTATTTGGCTACCTAAATAAGAAAATGATTTGCTTTGTTTTATTTCTTTTGACTCTACTGTTGTTTTACATCATCTTATAATTATTTTCCTTGATATTTATCATGCGCTTTGTTTTGTTGCATAGCTTGCGGATTATTTGTAGATTTTTCTATGAATGTCATAATTATGGTGTCAATCATATGTCTTACATTGTCTATATCTGTACACCTACTTACGTTCCTGGTAAATGTCTTAAAGTAATTTTACTGTAAAAATAAAAGAGTCTTATCAAACTCTACTTAATACTAGAATAAAGATATCACAAAATGTAATTCCACCCATGAACTAATAGAAAAGGAATATAATGTAGCCAAAGAAAAATGTATAATTGGAGCAATGTGAAGAAATTAAGTGCTAGAGGAGAATGGCATTTAAATGACATAGAACAAGGTTAAAGAAGTTTCCAACTTTGAAAGCCTCTTTCACCGAAGTAGCTGCATCGAAGCAACGCCACAATAATACTGGAGAGAAAATGATAACCTCGGTAGATGGACTGCACACAGAAAACTATTCTCTGGTAAAAGAGGGAAAAATCTGCCCACTGCAAAGATGACTGAACATCCACCCATCGGGAAGCAAAGAATTAATATGAGCTCTTAAGTTATATATTAAAAAAAGATAAAGATGAGAGAGGAGATAGCGTCATTCATGGGATGATATTGGAATTACTAGATTTTGGGTATAACATTATGTCAATACAGGTGAAAGGTTTTATGGAGCTTAAAGTTGGAAATGTGAATGAGGTTACTTATTTCGGTGGAATAAGAAATTTTGATATGCCAGTGTGTGATGCAGGGCTAATGCCAGTGATTTTTTTTTGGCGTGTTCAGTCTTATGCTGTCCTATGGTAAGTTCATGCTTTCTGTATCTTTGCATTTCATGAATACAGATCAGAACAAATCTGTATAATTATGTTCTACCTTCAAGGTGAAGACAGTAGAGTGAGATCATCACTTAGTTGCCATTGCCCTCCTTAACCAGTGAACTGGGTTAAATACAGCCTCTTTCAATAGGAACCATGATGGCTGAGCCCACTAAATTTCAGTAGAGGCTTAAATATCACTCTTCCAGTGGTGGCAAAACATCTCCTGATTTTAAAAATCAAAAGAACTGCGGACGCTGTAAATCACAAACAAAGATTGAGATTGCTGGGAAGGCTTAGCAGGTCTGTCAGCATCCGTGAAGAGAAATCAGAGTTAACGTTTTCAGATTGCTGAATCTTCCTCAGAACTGATCAGTTAGCCCTGATTTCTCCTCTTAGATGATGCCAGACCTGCTGAGCTTTCCCAGCAATCTCAATTTTTGTTACCCTGAATCAAGTCCATTTCACATGCCACAAGTCTACCTTAAGCACCAGGTGGAACCTATCATAGTTGTATAATGTTAGATACTTAAATTCTTTTCCTTTTGTGATATGATTGAGCTAATATGAACATAGAGCAAACACTGCCATAAAAGCACATGGACTATATTTCTTTCTATTATTCCTAAGCATGTGCAAAGGAATTCATGATAACCCATATTTAATATGTAAAAAAGAATCTCCGTACCCTTAGGATATGGATATGAGAATTATTAATAACTTGCATTTTACTTTTCAGGCATTTACTGAAGCTGCTGGCCAATCCAGTGATGTTTTTCAGAAGGACCAGGCACCTTTTAAAGTAACGAATTGCCTAGGACTTGATGCTTCCATTTACCCCAGTGATTCATTTATCATCATTGGCAAACATCAAAAAGTACCTTATGAACTTAGAAATGGAGAATTTCTCAACATGGATTACCAACAAACCAGTAATGAAAAGGAGCGGCTGTCAAACTTGACTAATGCCAGCAGCAAATTGTTTTACATTTCGTTGAGTAAGTGCATTCTTTTCCTATTCCTAAAAAAAAAACTAGTAAGAGATAAACCTCAGTGCATTATTTCTTCAATTGTCAAGTGGCAATCTTTGTCGTCTGGTTGGCTTTAATTCAATATTGTTGTCTTGAAAGTGTTGAAACTATTTGCTATCCCTATAACCTGGATCATGCATTTTGTAATACCAACATTGCAGTCGAGAAAATATTTTACCTTGAAACTATGACTTTCACACTGCTGTGATTAGAATTAATTTTGTATCCTGCAATTTGTTTATCATGCAGATAGCTGCCTAATTATATTCAGATGGAGAGTGTGAAGATAAAATCCAATACCAGGGTCCTGTGCTTGAACAAGGGGGACTACAATAGAATGAGGGAGGACTTGGCTGAAGTAGACTGGAAACAAAGATTTTATGGTGGGACAGTTGACTAGCAGTGGAGGACTTTCAAAGCAATTTTTCAAAGTGCTCAGCAGAAGTATATTCCAGTCAAAAGGAAGGACTGTAAGAAAAGGGGTAATCTGCCATGGGTGTCTAAGGAAATAAGGGAGGTTATCAAACTTGAAGAGAGGGCATGCAAAGTGGCCATAAACAGGATGAAACTAGAAGACTGAGAAAACTTTAAAGGTCAACAGAAAGCCACAAAAAGAGCTATAAAGAATAGTGAGACAGAACATGAGAAAAAACTAGCACAGAATACAAAGACAGATAGCAAAAGTTTCTATAAATATATAAAATGAAAAAGAGTGGTTAAAGTAAACATTGGCCCTTTAGAGGATGAGAAGGGGAATTTAGTTATGGGATATGATGAAATGGCTGAGGCATTGAACAGGTATTTTGTATCGGTCTTCACTGTGGAGGACACTAATATCATGCCAGTAATTGACAAAGAGACAAAGGTGGGTGAGGACCTGGAAACAATCATTATTACAGAAGAGGTAGTGTTGGGCAAATTAATGGAGCTAAGGATTGATAAGCCTCTTGGCCCTGATGGAATGCATCCTATGGTTATAAAAGAGATGGCAGAAGAAATAGAAGCTGCTGTTTTCCAAAACTTTCCAAAATTTGCTGGACTCTGGGGCAGTCCCAGCAGATTGGAAAACAGCAAATGTGATGCCACTCTTTAAAAAGGGAGGTGGTCAAAAGGTGGGGAATTATGCACCGGGTACCTTAACCTCTGTGGTGGGGATGATGCATGAGTCTATTATCAAGGAAGAAATAGCAAGGCATCTCGATAGAAGTTGTCCCATTGGGCAGACTCAACATGGGTTCATGAAGGGCAGGTCATGCTTGACAAATCTTTTGGAATTCTATGGAGACGTTACGAGCAAGGTGATCGATGGAGACCCAGTGGACGTACCTAGATTTCCAAAAGGCCTTCAACAAGGTGCCGCACGAGAGGCTGCTGCATAAGATAAGGGTGCATGGCATTAGGGGTAAAGTGTTAGCTTGGTTAGAGGATTGGTTGACTAATAGGAAGCAAAGAATGGGGATAAATGAGTGCTATTCTGGCTAGCATTCAGTGACTAATGGTGTGCCTCAGGGATCGGTGTTGGGACAGCAATTATTTACAATTTATACAGATGATTTGGAGTTGGGGACCATGTGTAGGGTGTCAAAGTTTGCAGATGACACTGAGATGAGTGGCAGAGCATAAAGTGTGCAGAGGACTATGAAACTTTGCAGAGGAACATAGATACATTGTGTTCCATTTGCCCACACAGTCAATGTAAATAATTGTGAAGTCTTACATTTTGGTAGGAGTAATAGTAAAAAGGATTATTACTTTAATGGTTAAATAGTTGCAGCATGCTGCTATGCAGAGGGACCTGGGTGTCCTTGTGCAAGAATTACAGAAGGTTGGTCTGCAGGTACAACAAGTAATTAGGAAGGCAAATGGAATTTTGCCCTTCATTGCTAAAGGGATTGAGTTTAAAAGCAGAGAGGTTATGTTGCAGCAGTACAAGGTGCTGGTGAGGCCACACCTGGAGTAGTGTGTGCAGTTTTGGTCTCCTTACTTGAGAAAGGATATACTGGCACTGGAGGGGGTGCAGAGGAGGTTCACTAGGTTGATTCCAGAGTTGAGGGGGTTGGCTTATGAGGAGAGACTGAGTAGATTGGGATTATATTCATTTGGAGTTCAGAAGATTGAGGGGGAATCTGATAGGAACATATAAAATTATGAAGGGAATAGATAAGATAGAATTAGAGAGGATGTTTCCATTGGCAGGTGAAGCTAGGACAAGAGGGCATAACCTCAGGATGAGAGAGAGCAGATTTGGGACTAAATTGAGAAGGAACTTCTTCGCCCAGAGGGTTGTTAATCTTTGGAATTCCTTGCCCAGTGAAGTAGTTAACGGTACTTCAGTAAATGTTTTTAAAGCTGAGGTAGATTTTTTTGAACAATAAGGGAATTAAGGGATATAGTGAGAGTGCGTGTAAGTGGATCTGAGTCCACCAAAAGATCAGCCGTGATTTTATTGAACGGCGGAGCAGGCTTGAAGGGCCGGACGGCCTACTCCTGCTCCGAGTTCTTATGTAAACAGACAAGTAATTATCTACCAAATGGCATAGTGGCTCAGTAGTAGCAACATTCTCTCACAGCGCCAGGGATCCAGGTGCAGTTCCACCCTTGGGCGACTGTGAAGTTTGCATGTTCAGCCCATGTCTGCATGAATTTCCTCCCTCGGTCCAAAGATGTGCAGATTAAGTGGATTGGCTATGCCAAATTGCCCATAGTGTCCAGGGATATGCCGGCTGGGTGGGTTAGCCATGGGAAATGCAGACTAGGGTGTTGGTATGGTTGGGATGCTCTTTGGAGGGTCGGTGCAGACTCTCTGGGCTGAACAGCCAGCTTTCCAACTATAGGGATTCTGTGATTCTAAGTGATATAAAAGAATATATGATTGATCTGTGGAACGTGATCTAAACCTAATTTAGGGCACTAACAATAACTCATCAATTAATGTCTCCAAATATTTCATGAAAAATAAGAATAAAAAGAGGAAAACAGGTGGTAAGTGATTGAGACTGAGATATTTAAAGGTCTAATTTGAGAGAGTTAAGTACACAGTCTTGTGAGATTTTCAGTGACATCACAGACACTGACTTGTATACGGAGTGCACTCTCAACAGTTGCCGTCCCAGAAAGGACAGTCTGGAAAAAGTGGACTGGGGATATTTCCACTAGTAGGAGAGACTAGGAACTGAGGACCCATACACCTAAGTGGAGGAATTTCTTCAGTCGAGAATGGTATATCATTGCCACAAGGCAGTGGAGGCCAAGTCACTGAGTGTATCTAAGACAGAGATAGACAATTCTTTATTAGTAAGGAATCAGAGATTACAGGGAGAAGACAGGAAGATAGGGTTGAGAAACATATCAGCCACGATCAGAGTGTGGAACAGATTTGATGGGTCGAATTCCTGTACTAGCTGAGGTTAGCACAAAGGACTCTGCTAAACCTCTCCCTTCACCTGAGGTGTGGTGACCCTCAGGTTAATTCACCATCAGTCATTGCTCTAATAACGAAGCAACCCTGTGGTCTGGGAGATCCTATGGTGACTTTACCTTAATTTAACATCTCATATTAAAAAGGCCGGAACAGTGGCTCAGTGGCTGGCACTGCTGCATCACAGTGCCAGGGACCCGGGCTCAGATCCACCTTCGGTCTCTGTGGAGTTTGCACATTCTCCCCATGTCCATCTGGGTTTCCTCCGGGTGCTCTGGTTTCCTCCCACAGTCAAAAGATGTGCGGGTTAGGTGGATTGGCCATGCTAAATTGCCAGTAGTGTTCAGAGGTCTGTAGATTAGGTGGGTTATAAGGGGATGGGTCTGGGTGGGATGCTGTCAGGGTCGGTGTGGACTTGTTGCGCCAAAGGACCTGTTTCCACACTGCAAAGATTCTGTGAATAGTCTTATTTTGCTCCTGTATATTAGGGTCTTTCATTTAAGGATTTAATCATTTGGTAGAAGCCATCCTTTGGAGTCTGGCTGTTGTGCTATTTAATATTCAGGGCTGTTAAAGCCTTTAAGTAGAATATCTTAGAATCACAAGAACGGAGTTACTGCTTGTGCTCCTGAGATGCTGCTTGGACTGCTGTGTTCATCCAGCTTCACACTTTGTTATCTTGGATTCTCCAGCATCTGCAGTTCCCATTATCTCAGTTACTGCTGTATTGTGTTTTATGTAATTTATGTGAAAGCGACCAAACAAGCAGATGAAGACAATTCAGTTGTGAATTACATCAAATGGCAGATCAATTCCATGATCTGTTACACCACACAGAAAAAGAGTTATACTGGAAGCTGGCTTTGCTTCGCAAATGCTGCCAAACTTGTGCTCGTGCTTTCTGTTTTTACTCCCTCAGCTGTATCTGATTGATGTTCAAGAATACTTTTAAAGTTCAGCTTTTTTTAAAGACACAAAGAAACTACAGCCTTTTTAAAACCTTTTATAATAGTTTTAATTAGTTAAGAAACTGACAAATGTACATCATTTAGTGCACATCCAGGATAGTGTTTGTAAAAGTTGTTTACAGTTTTTTGAAGATGTGTTGTGCACAAGCTAGGCACAAACTAGAAAAAAAAGCTTAATTTCAGTGAGAAAATCCATTTTCAGGCGTATTTTAAAATCAATGCTGGTTACTCTTCTATTACAAAAAATGTTTGTACATTGGAAGACAGCTTAAAGGTGAAATTTGCACATATTTGGAGCACAAATGTCTTGCATCCAGGTTGGGGCCAAGCATGGCTTTCTTCACAGTGTGAAGACACTCCTGACACAAACACACGGAAGGCTGGAGAAATTGAGCAGGTCTGGCAGCATCTGTGGAGAGAAGAAAGAGGTAACATTTCAAGTTTGGGTTCTGAAAAAATGTCTTACCAAACTTAACTTTATTTCTGTCCACAGATACAGCTGGACCTGTTGAGTTTCTCAAGCCTTCTGTGGTTGTTTCAGATTTCTAGCAGCCACAGTATTTGGTTTTTACTCAAGAGCACTCATGTTTTGCAGAGGATTGGGTGAGCTAACAGATTTGATTTTCATCTTCTAGAACCCCATAAATTTGGGGAAAGTTCCATTCGTTGGGAGATGTCAAATATAATTCCTTCCTTTCTTAAAAGGAAGGAGATAGAAAGCAGGAAAGTACAGGAAAGTATTGCTTCCAGTTCCTCAGGCTGGAGAGGGCAGGAACAGAGAGATAATGGACTTGAACGTGTGGCTGGGGGACTGGTGCCGGAAGCAAGGATTTAAATTCTTGGATCACTGGGGCACGTTTTGGGGTAAGAATAAATTGTACAAGAGGGACGGTTTGCATCTTAATAGGTGGGGGACCAGCATTCTGGCAGGCAGGTTTGCCACTGCAACACAGGTGTGTTTAAACTAAGTAGTGGGGGGGGGAAACGGGCCAAACTGGAAATTTAAAAATCAAGTTAAAGGGAAAGTGAGAATAAGGGAAGTTAAGAAGGACAACAGAATCAACAGAGCAGAAGACTCAAGAAGGGATCCTACAGTATGGCCAAGTGAAATGGGGATTGATAGTAAGGGTGAAGGGAGAAACAAATTAAAAATATTATATATGAATGCACGAAGCATAAGAAATAAGGTGGATGAGCTTGAGGCTCAGTTGGAAGTTGGCAAGTATGATGTTGTGGGGATAACTGAGACGTGGCTTCAAGTGGACAGGGCCTAGGAAATGAATATTGAAGGCTATACGTGCTATCGAAAGGACAGACTGGTGGGCAGAGGGGCTGGGGTGGCTGTGTTGTTGAGGAATGATATTCAGTCCCTTGTGAGGGGGGACATTAGAGTCAGGAGATGTAGGGTCAGTATGGATAGAGCTGAGAAATTCTAAGGGTAGAAAGACCCTAATGGGAGTTATCTACAGGCCCTCAAACAATAGTCAGGAGGTAGGGTGCAGGTTGAATCAAGAGTTGAAATTGGCCTATCATAAAGGTATCACTACAGTTGTTATGGGAGATTTCAACATGCGGGTAGACTGGGAGAATCAGGATGGTACTAGACCCCAAGAAAGGGAGTTTGTAGAGTGCCTCCGAGATGGATTCTTAGAACAGCTTGTACTGGAGCCTACCAGGGAGGAGGCAATTCTGGATCTGGTGTTGTGCAATGAACCGGATTTGATCAGGGACCTCAAAGTAAAGGAGTCATTAGGAGGTAGTGGCCATAATATGATGAGTTTTAATCTGCAGTCTGAGAGGGAGAAGGGAGAATCGGAAGTGTCAGTATTGCAGTTGAATAAAGGGAACTATGGAGCTATGAGGGAGGAGCTGGCCAAAGTTCAATGGTACAATACCCCAGCAGGGATGGCAGTGGAACAACAATGGCAGGTATTTCTGGATATAATGCAGAAGGTGCAGGATCAGTTCATTCCAAAGAGGAAGAAAGATCCTAAGGGGAGGCAGGGGCGGCCCTTGGCTGACAAGGGAAGTTAAGGACTGTATAAAGATAAAAGAGAAGTATAACATAGCAAAGATGAGTGGGAAGCCGGAGGACTGGGAAGCTTTTAAAGAGGAACAACGGATAACTAAAAAGGCAATACACAGAAAAAATGAGCTATGAAGGCAAACTGGCCAATAATATAAAGGAGGATAGTAAAAGCTTTTTTAGGTACGTGAAAAGAAAAAAAAAATGTTTAAGACTAAAATTGGGCCCTTGAAGTCAGAAACGGGTGAATTTATTATGGGGATCAAGGAAATGGCAGAAGAGTTGAATAGGTACTTTGGATCTGTCTTCCCTAGGGAAGACACGAGCAATCTCCCAGATGCAATAGTGGCTGAAGGACCTAGGGTAATAGATGAACTGAAAGGTATTCATATTAGGCAGGAAATGGTGTTGGATAGACTGTTAGGACTGAAGGCCGGTAAGTCCCCAGGACCTGATGGTCTGCATCCCAGGGTACTTAAGGAGGTGGCTCTAGAAATTGTGGACGTGTTGGTAATTATTTTCAAAGGTTCTATAGATTCAGGATCAGTTCCTGCGGATTGGAGGGTGGCAAATGTTGTCCCACTTTTCAAGAAAAGAGGAAGAGAGAAAACAGGAAATTACAGACCGGTTAGCCTGATGTCAGTGGTGGGAAAGATGTTGGAGTCAATTATTAAAGATGAAATTACGACTCATTTGGATAGCAGTAAAAGAATAGGTCAGAGTCAGCATGGATTTATAAAGGGGAAATCGTGCTTGACTAATCTTCTGGAATTTTTTTGAGGATGTATCTATGAAGATGGATAAGGGAGAACCAGTGGATGTAGTGTACCTGGACTTTCAGAAGGCCTTTGATAAAATACCGCATAGGAGATTGGTGAACAAAATTAGGGCACGTGGTATTGGGGGCAAAATACTGAGTTGGATTGAAAATTGGCTGGCTGACAGGAAGCAAAGATCAGTGATAAACGGGTCCCTTTCGGAATGGCAGGCAGTGACCAGTGGGGTACCACAAAGTTCGGTGCTGGGACCGCAGCTGTTTACGATATATATTAATGATATAGACAAAGGCATTAAAAGTAATATTAGCAAATTTGCTAATGACACAAAGTTGGGTGGCAGTGTAAAATGCGAGGAGGATGTTAGAGAATACGGGGTGACTTGGATAGGCTAGGTGAGTGAACAGATGCATGGTAATATGCGGTTATACACTTTGGTGGCAAGAACAGGAAGGCAGATTACTATCTCAATGGAGTCCAGTTAGGTAAAAGGGAAGCACAATGAGATCTAGGTGTTCTTGTACATCAGTCAATGAAAGCAAGCATGCAGGTACAGCAGGCGGTGAAGAAAGCTAATAGCATGCTGGCCTTCATAACAAGAGGAATTGAGCACAGGAGCAAAGAGGTCCTTCTGCAGCTGTACAGGGCTCTGGTGAGACCGCACCTGGAGTATTATGTGCAGTTTTGGTCTCCAAACTTGAGGAAGGACATTCTTGCTATTGAGGGACTGCAGCATAGGTTCACGAGGTCAATTCCCAGAATGGCAGCACTACGTATGTTGAAAGATTGGAGCGACTGGGCTTGTATACACGAGTTTAGGAGGAGGAGAGGGGATCTGATTGAGGCGTATAAGATTATTAAGGGATTGGAGACTCTGGAGGCAGAAAGCATGTTTCTGCTGATGGGTGAGTCCAGAACCAGGGGACACAGTTTAAAAATAAGGGGTAGGCCATTTAGAACAGAGTTGAGGAAAAACTTCTTCACCCAGAGAGTGGTGGATATATGGAATGCTCTGCCCCAGAAGGCAGTGGAGGCCAACTCTCTGGATACTTTCAAGAAAGAGATGGATAGAGCTCTTAAAGATAGTGGAATCAAGGGTTATGGGGATAAGGCAGGAACAGGATACTGATTGTGGATGATCAGCCATGATCATAATGAATGGTGGTGCTGGCTCAAAGGGCCGAATGGCCTACTCCAGCACCTGTTGTCTATTGTGTACACCAGTTAGCTTAACATCTAATAGAGAAAATGTCACATGTGGCTATTAAAGATGTTATAACAGGGCACTTAGAAGAATTCAGATAGTCAAGCAATGTCATCATGGTTTTGTGACGGGGAAAATTATATTTGACCAATCTATTAGAGGTCTAGTAGGTGAGACTGGATATGAATAAAGGAGAACCAGTAGTTTACTGAACTTAGATTTTGAGAAGCATTTGATAAAGTGCCTCATCAAGTTTATTGCAAAAATTAAATGTCATGTTATAGGATGTAACATTTTTGTATGGAAAGAAGATTGGCTGGCTAACAGGAAACAGAACGTGGGCATGAGTGGGTCTTTTTCAGGTTAGCAAAATGTAACACGTGTGTCGCAGGGATCAGCTTTGGGAATTCAGCTGTTTACAGTTTTCATAAATGAATTTGAATGGATGAAAGGTATACTTGCCAATTTGATGACGACACAAAAGACAGGTAGGAAAGTAAGTTGTGAAGGGGGCATATAAAGGCTACAACAGGCAATGTACTGGTTATGTAAATGGATAAAGATCTGAGAAATGGAGTATAATACAGAAAATGTGAATTTTTCCAATTTTGGCAGGAAGAATGAAAAACTATTGTCTAAATGCTGAGAGTTTGCAGAACTGTGGGGTGCAGAAGGATCTGTTTCCTGCTGTATGAATTGCAAAAGGCTAACATGCAAGTACAACAAGTAATTAGGAAAGCAGGTAGAAAGTTTCAATTTATTAAGATGAAAATCAAATGTAGAACGTGGTTATGCTTTTGTTATAGCGGCACCATTGAGATCACGTTTGGCACACTTTGCACAGAATTTGTCACATTTTTTAAATTCACTCATGGGATGTTGGCATTGGCTGGACAGCATTAATTGTCCATCCCTAGTTGCCCTTGAGAAGGAGATACTGAGCTACCGCCTTGAACTTCTGCAGTACATCTGCTGTATGTTGACACACAGTGCCCTGAGGGAGAGAATTCCAGGATTTTGACCCTGTGACAGTGAAGTAACAGCGAGTTATTTCCAAGCCAGCATGGTAAGTGGTTCGGAGCGGAGCTTGCAGGTGCTGGTGTCCCCATATATCCTCTGCTGTTGGTTTCTTAGGTGGAAGGAGCTGTTGAAGGACCTTTGGTGAATTTCTGCAGTGTATCTTGTAGATAGCACACTTGAGTGCTGCTACTGAGTGTCAGTGGTAAAGGCCAGGTTAGATTTGTCCTGTTTTTTGTGTACAGGGCGTACTTGGGCAGTTTTCCACAGTGTTGTGTAGATACCAGTGTGGTACCTATACTAGAACAGCTTGCAAAGGGGAGTGGCAAATTCTGGAGCACTAATCTTTGGTACTATTGTCCAGATGTTGTCAGGGCCTGTAGCATTTGCAGTACCCAGTGTCTCCAACCGTTTCTTGATATTGTGTAGAATGAATCGAATTGGCTGAAGACTGGTATCAGTAATGCTGGGGACCACTGGATGAGGCTGACGTGGATCATCCTCTCAGCACTTCTGGCTGAACGTACAATGTGAAACATTAAGCTTCCCAGAGTCAGAGCTATACAGCATGGAAACCAACCCTTTGGCCCAATTCATCCATGCTGACCAGACATTGTAAATAAATCAAGCTCCATTTGCCTGCATTTGGTCCATATCCCTCAAAACCCTTCCGATTCGATTACCCATCCAGATGCCTTTTAAATGTACCAGCCTCCTCCACTTCCTCTGACAGATCATTCCATACACTCATCACCCTCTGCATGGAAAAGTTGCCCCTTGAGTCCATTTTATTTCTTTATCCTGTCACCTTAAACCTCTGCCCTCTAGTTTTGGGCTGCCCCACCCCAGGGAATTGACCTTGTCTATTTACCCAATCCATGCCGGTCATGATTTTATAAACCTCTGTAAGGTCACCCCTCTGCCTCCCTCTGCAGAGAAAGTAGCCTCAACCTATTCAGCTTCTCCCTATAGCTGAAACCCTCCAATCCTGGCAACATCCTTGTAAATCTTTTCTGAACCCTTTCAAGTTTAATGACATCTTTGCTATAGCAGGGAGAACAGAATTGCACGCAGTATTTTAATAGTGGCCTAACCAATCTCCTGTACTACTGCAATATGACCTCCCAACTCCTGTACTCACTGTACTGACCAATAATTGCAACTATTCCAAACATTGCCTTCACTATCCCATCTACCTGCAACTCCACTTTCAAGAAATTATGAAACTGTACTCTAAGGTCTCTTTGTTCAGCAACACTCCCCATGACCTTAATATTAAGTGCATTAGTCCTGGCTCGATTTGCCTTTCCAAAATGTTGCACCTCTCGTTTATCTAAATTAAACTCCATCTGCCAGTCCTTGGCCCATTGGCCCATCTGATCAAGATCCTTTTGTACTCTGAGGTAACATTTTTGCCATCCATAACACCTCCAATTTGTAACTTTACTAACCATACCTTCTGTATTTCACATTCAAATCATTTACACGCATGACAAAAAGCAGTGCACCCAGCATTGATCCTTGAGGCACCTCGCTGGTCACAGGCCTCCAGTTTGTAAAGCAACCCTCCATCACCACCTCCTATCTTCAATCCAGTTCTGTATTCCACTGGCGAGTTATCCCTCTAACCCATGCAATAGAACCTTTCTAACCTGCTTCCCATGAGGAATCTTGTCAAACACCTTACTGATATAGATCACATCTACCTCTCTGTCCTCATAGTTACTTCTTCAAAAAACTCAATCAATTTAGTGAGATGCAATTTTCCATGCCCTTTCCCTAAACAGTCCTTGCCTTTCCAAGTACCTGTAAATCCTCTGTTTCAGGATTCCCTCCCAACAACTTACCCACCACTGGTCTCATGTTCCCAGTCTATAATTACCAGGCTTTTCCTTACCATGTTTCTGAAATAATGGCATCATGTCCGTCAAGCTCCAGTCTTCTGGCACCTCACCTCAGAATCCATGCAGTCTGGAAACAGGCTATTTGGCCCAACAAGTCCATACCCAGCTCTTTGAAGAGCGCCCCACCCAGACTAACACAATCCCCCTCTCCATTCTATCCCTGTAACCCTGCATTTCCCATGGCCAATCCACCTGACCTACACATCCCTTGACACTATGGGCAATTTAGCATGACCAATCACCTAGCCTGCACATCTTTGGATTATGGGAGCAAACTGGAGCACTTGGAGGAAATCCCTGCAGACATGGGAGAGTGTGCAAACTGCACGCTTGCAGTTGCCCACAGCTGGAATTGAACCCAGGTCCCCAGCACTGTGAGGCTGCAGAGCTAACCACTGTGCCACCTGTGGCTACCGATGACACAAATATGTTAGCAAGGGACCAAGCCGTCACTTCCCTAACTTGCCATTGAATTTTGAGGTACACCTGATCAGGTCCCAGAGATTTATTTACCTTTGTGTTTTAAGACATCTGGCGCCTCCTCTTTTACACTGATGTGCGGGGCTTTTCCATTGTTGAGGATTGGGATATTTGTGGAGCCTACTCCAACCATGAGATGTTTAAGTTTCCCCCACCATTCATGACTGGATGTGCAGGGACTGCAGAGCTTAGATCTGATCCGTTGGTTGTTGGATCGCTTAGCTTTGTTTTTTACCTACTGCTTATGCTGTTTGGCATGCAGGTCATCCTGTTTGGCTTCACCAGGTTGAAACCTCATTTTTAGGTATGCCTGGAGCTGTTCACGATATGCCCTCCTGCACTCTCCATTGAACTAGGCTTGACCCCCTAACTTGATGGTAATGGTTGAATGGGGTAATGCTGGGCCATGAGGATACAGATTGTGCCGCAGTACAGCTCTGTTGTTGATGGCCCACACCGCCTCATGGATGCCCAGCTTTGAGTTGCTGCAACTGTTTGAAGTCTGTCCCATTTAACATGGAGGTCATGCCATTTGACACACATGAGGTTATTCTTGCTGTGAAGGCAGGACTTTAGCTCAACACGGACTGTGTATTGGTCTCTCTTACTAATACTGTCATGGATAGATGAATCTGCAGCTGGCAGGTTGTTAAGGAAAAGATCAAGTATGTTTTTCCCTCTTGATGGTTCCTTCACCATCTGCTGCGGACCCAGTCTAGCAGCCATGTCCTCTAGCACCTGACCAGCTCTACCTGTGATACTGCTGCCAACCCACTATTAGTGGTGGAAGTTGAAATCGCCCTCCCAGAGTGCATTTTGTGCCCTTATTACCTTCAGTGCTTTCTCTAAGTGTTGACAACCATGGAGGAGTACTGATTCAACAGCTGAGCAGGGTCGGTATGTGGTAATCAGCCGGAGGTTTCCTTGTCCGTGTTTAAGCTGTAGCCAGGAGATTTCATGGGGTCCAGAGTCAATGTAGAGGATCCCAGGGCAGTTTCCTCTCGACTGTATACCAGAGTGCCACCACCTCTGCTGGGTCTGTCCTGCCAGTTGGACATGGCATATCCAGAGATAGTGATGGTGGTGTCTGGGACATTGTCTAAAAGGTATGAGTATGAGTATGACTGTCAGACTGTTGCTTGACTAATCTGAGACAGCTCTCCCAATTTTGGCACTAGCCTTCAGATGTTAGTAAGGAGGACCTTAAAGGGTTGACAAGGCTGTTTCTGCCGTTGTCTTTTTCAGTGCTGAGGTTAATGCCAGGCGATCCATCCAGTTTTGTTTCTTGAAGGCTGAGTAGCAATTGGTACAACTGGCTTACTTTTTCGGAGGGTAGTTGAGAGTCAGCCACATTGCTGTGGGTCCGGATGGCAGATTTCCTTCCCTGAAGGGCATTAGTGAACCAGATAGGGTTTTCCGACAAAAGGCAATGATTTCACAGTCATCAGTAGATTCTTAATTCCTGATTTCTTTTTAAATTGAATTCAAATTCCACCATCTGCCATGGCAAGAATTGGACCAGGGTGTCCAGAACCTTTTGAGTTTCTGGATTAATAATCTAGTGATAACACTAGGCCATTGCCTACATTAGGAAAGTTTAAGGCATATCTTGATAGACATTTGAATAGAAGGATGGAAACCATGTATGAGCATTAAGTAGCAAGCCTAAAAAAGGATTAGGAATCAGCGCAGGCTTAGTGGGCTGATGAGGTGTTTTGTATTGCATTGCAATCTCCATGTCGTCAGTTGATGGCTACCTGAGGCTAAGTTTTATTTAAGGCAGGGTTGCATTCTTATTAACTAATTTATGCTGTAAATAAAGTATAACAGTGATGTCTGTCCTCTGCATTGTTTAGTGTGTGTTTCCATACCGATTATGTGGACCCCTCGATCGACTGGAATGTTGGATAAGTCGACTTGTTCCTGGTCCCATAGGTGGTAGTCAATTATACGCTTGCTGTACTTTATTTAAAATAAGTTGCTTAAAAGATGACAAAAGTATATTTGGAAGCTCGTGAATAACGTATACTTATGTGCATATATTTGCCGTTTTATGTAGAAATTAACTGCTGAGAAGCATCTGTAGTCAATTCTACTTTGTAATCTGGAGTGAATAAGAAATTGAATGTATTCAAGAGCAAATGAGAAATATGTATCATCAAAAATCCTTTCCTGTTAACTTGTATTATGTATAGCTCCTGAAGGCCACACTCGTGCAGATAAAATTCCATTAACTAAGTTAGGTCGTCGACTGTACACTGTTACGCATGAAGAATCGACTGTTGAACGATCCATTGTCTGTCAGATTGATGCTGTACAAGGAAGAAAAAAAATAACAATCCGTTCTCCTGTTCAGGTAAGCTTTGTATTTCGTGTAGATTTGCGCTGCTATTTAAATATGTGAAAGCTTTTAATGCATGGTACACCTTTTTAGTTGTGTTACTTCATACATCTGTGTGTTTTGCCGAAAAGTATGAATGTAAATTGGAGCAAAAAAGCCCAATTGGGTTGCATGTAGTGACGGGCTGAAATAGCCCCTGTATAAGATTCCCTGACATGGGCAACCTTAACAACCTGTTCTGAGCTTTTCAAATTTGAAAGAAAACATCTGGCAAGGACTGTAATATTCAACCAGTTTGAATCCACACTAACAGGGCATGATCAGATCACCTGAGAAAACCTGGTGGCTTCAATTTATACAATAGAGGTTGTCCATAGTCTGCTTTACTGAAGAAAATTTTAATCAGTCAGGGCAATGATTATTTTTTACATATTATTATGTTTCATAAAACGAGACAAAAATTTAGTGTTTTCCATGGGAGAAATGTTAACAGCAATTGATTAAGCCCTGACCAATATTTAGTTCTTCAGTGATCCACAAAAGCACATCAAATGGCATCACCAGACTGTTCTCTCTGGGATTTATAGTATAGAGGTATATAGCATGGAAACAGACCTTCAGTCCAACTCACCCAACCAACCAGATATCCTAAATAAACTCGAACCATTTGCCAGTATTTGGTCCATACCACTTCAAACCCTTCCTATTCATTTACCCATACAAATACCTTTTAAATGTTGTAATTGTACCAGCCTCCTCCACTTCTTTTGGCAATTCATTCCATACTCGCATCACCCTCTGCACAAAAAAAATTCCCCTTGAGTCCCTTTTAAATCTTTCCTCTCTCAACTTAAATCTATGCCCTCTAGTTTTGTACTCCCCCAATCTGGGGAAAAGCCCTTGTCTATTTACCCTGTCCGTGCCCCTCATGATTTTATAAACTTCTATAAGGTCGCCCCTCAACCTCGAATACGCCAGGGAAAATAGCCCCAGCCTATTTAGCCTCTCCCTATAGTTGAAGCCCTCCAACCCTGGCAACATCCTTATAAATCTTTTCTCATCCATTTTAAGTTTCACAACATCCTTCCTACGGCAGAGAGACCAGAACTGCATACACTATTCCAATAGTGCCTAACCAATGTCCTATACAGCTGCAACATGACCTCCCAGCTCATATACTCAATGCACTGACGAAGCATGCCAATGCCGCCTTCACTATCCTATCTACCTGCAACTCCACTTTCAGTGAACTATGAAAGTGCACTCCAAGGTCTCTTCATTCAGCAACACCCTCCCAGGATCTTACCGTTTCAGTATATAAATCTTGCCCTGATTTGCGTTTCCAAAATGCAGCACCTCACATTTATCTAAATTAAACTCCTTCCACTTCTCGGCCCAGTGGCCCATCTGATCCAAAATCATGTTGTATTCTGAGGTAACCTTCTTCACTGTCCACTACACCTCCAATTTTGCTGTCACCTGCAAACTTATTAACCATACCTTCTATGTTCACATCCAAATCACTTTTTATATATGACAAAAAGCAGTAGACCCAGCACTGCTCCTTATGACACACCACTGGTTGTGTGCATATTGCCCCATTTCCTACATTACCATAGTGATTCCACCTCAAAAATACCTCATTGACTGTTCCTTGCTTTGAGACAGCTGGTTATAGTGAAAGGTGATATTTAAAACCAGTTTTTTAATCTTTGGCTTGTTTATTGGGTCTGCCTCCCTGGTCTCGCTTTGCCTGCCTGTCTGGTCTAGTTTGTCTTGTCTGTTCTCTCTGACCTGTTCCCTTACAGGCCGGGGTGAAATTGGTACCAACGCCCTTGGTTGTTTGCCAGTCTCCAACATGTCTGATGTTTCTTATTATTATGTTTATTATCTTAGAAACTTTATGCTACATCAGAAAAATTGAAGCTAGTAAGATTGAACTAATTTCATTTGAAGACGACTTTGGGAAAGCTGATACTTCAAATAGTGTTGTATGAACACATCGTGAAGCAGTATTGCACTGATGTATATACTACTGATATGAGGTGCCAATTAATGATGCAAATATGCAGTATGGATATAGTTGGAATCTATTGAATTTATCATGTTTTAATTGAATTCAGCCTTCATTTACATTACAGATAAAGAACCATTTTTCAGTCCCTTTCAATGTATTGGAAGATTTGAAGTCTTATCTGAAAATACTTGGTACAATACAGCCAAATGAAGAGTTCAATGTTCCTCTCCTCTCATATAGGTAAAATCTCTGTCCAAGTATATTATTTTGTAAGGAACAATTTGTATGAAGTTAAAAAGTATTCTTGTGTTACAGTATTCGTGCAAGAACCTGAGGGAGAATTAATTTCTTATCACTTATTTTATAACTGAATCAAACATGTTTTACTTGTTTTTGTTTAGACGGGGTGGTTTAACTAAAATGGCTTCACTCACAACTGTATAAGTGTGTGGGAGATCTGCTGTTGTGATTTGCCACGCTTTTCTCACTGGCTAGTCCACCTATCCACTGCAGATGTCTGCAACAAAAACAGAAATTGCTGGAGATACTTAGCAGATCTGGCAGCCTTTGTGGAAAGAAAGGAGAGCTAATATATTGGGTCCAGTGACACTTCATCAAGTTAACGTTTCGAGTTCAGTATGACTCCTCAGACCTGGGAGAAGAGAATATAAAAGCCATACTAGAATTGAAACTCTGTATTTCTGTCCACAGATGTTGCCAGACCTGCAGATGTTCTCCAGTATTTATACGTTTGACTTTTCTTAAGCACATTCTACATTAACATATCCTTGTACACCACTCGCTAAAAATAAGCATGTACATGCAGCACTCTGAACAAGAATTAGTGTGTTGGTTGTCATAGTGAGAGAATGTGAGTACAGGAGCTAGGATGTCTTGCTACAATTGTGTAGAGTCTTGATGAGACTGTACCTGTCCTATTATGCATACCTTTGGCTTCCTTATCTGAGGAAAGATGTTCTGGTTATGTAGGAGGTACAACAAAGGCTTAGCAGACTGATTTATCGGGGTGCTAGGACTGAAACAAAAAGAGAATGTGCAGTGGTTAAGACTATACTCACTGAGCTTAGAAGAATGAGGGAGGATCTCTCAGAAATCTATAACATTCTAATGACTAGACATGATAAACATGAAGTATGTTCCTGATGACTGATTGGGGAGCCCAGAACTAGGTGTCACAGTCTAAGGGTACAGGATAGGCCATTTAGAACTGAGATGAAGAAAAATGTCTTCACTAACAGAATGGTAAGCCTATGGAATTCTGCGCCACAGAATGCAATGAGGTCAAAAAATTGGATGCTTTCAAGGAGATAAATATAATTAATCATAGATCACAGAATCCCAAAAGTGTGAATGCAGGCCATTTGGCCCATCAAGTCCGTACCAATCCTCTGAAGAGCATCCCACCCAGACCCAGCCACCTACCCTGTCCCTGTAACTCTGCATTTTCCATGACTAATCCACCTAACCTACCCATCTCTGGACACTATGGACAATTTAGCAGGGCCAAGCCATCTAATCTGTACATTTCTGAACTGTGAGAAGAAGCCTGAGCGCCCACTGGAAACACTCTAAGACAGTGGAAAAATGTGCAATCTCCACACAGTACTTGCACAACGGTGGAATTAAATCTGGATCCCTAATGCTGTGAGGCAGCAGTGCGAATCACTGACCCACCATGCTACCCCAACCTCTGAGCTAACTGTGCTTCCCTCAGTTCTCAGGGCTAAAGTGATCAAAGCAGGAATGGGACACTGAGTTGGATGATCAGTCATGATCATACTGAATTGCAAAGGAGACTAAAAGGGCTGATTGGCTACTCTTGTAGTTAATTTCTATGTTTCTAAAGCATTCTCTGCATGCTTCTTTCACATCATGTTGTATCTGTTCCTTTTGCCAATGCATTGAAATCCGTGCGCTCTGGTTAGTTACCTTGTTGGCACTGGAATTTGTTTCTCATTCCCAAATGAAAGCAATTCATAATTTTTGACATCTTTTGTCAAATGTCTGTTTGTCCTGCTAGACGAACTACTAAAGTTTCTCCAGTCTCCAAGCAATCAAAATATTTAATTCCATGCCCCATTCTAATAAACCTCTTATGTGTCCTCTCCAAGGTCTTTCCTGAACTGATACACAGAATTAGCCATAGTACCCAAATGCAGCCTAACCAATTTTTCTAAAGATTTAGTGTAACTTTGATTTTATTATTATTTTGTTACTACTGTACTATTGTAACATGTACCAAAGTACAGTGCAAAGTGTTGTCTTACATGCTTTATAGGCCGATCGTACTGTACAAGTACATCAGTAAACAGAGTACAGAATACAATGTTATACTGCCAAGAAGGTGCAGAGAGAGATCAACATTGATGTTAACAAGTCTGATAACAGCAGGGAAGAAGCTGTTCTTGAATCTGTTTGTATGTGTGCGCAAACTTTTATATCTTCTCCCTGATGGAAAAGAGTAGAAGTGAATATAACCAGGTTGAGAGGAGTCTTTGATTCTGTTGGTTGCTTTCTAGAAGCAGCAGGAAGTTTAGCTGAAGTCAGTGGATGGGAGGCAGGTTTGTATGATGGACTGGGCTGTGTTCACAACTCACTAGTTTCTTGCAGTCTTGGGAAGAACAGTTGCCAATCTATGCTGCGAGTTATCCAGATATTATGCTTTCTGTAAGTGCATTAAAAAGTCCCAATAAAACCAACTTCCTTGGGTTCTGTAAGTTACAACCCCCTGGTTAGTTTGCTGTAAATAGTGCCCTGCTATTTCCAGAGTCGTACTAAATGTTAAAGTTTGTTTTTTAAGGTATGCACAATACAGCTTGGAAACAACATCTCAGCTCTCTGTCATCTGCACGTTGCAGGAATCCATAAAGAAACCGAGTTCACAGTAGATATGAAATTTCTTGCTGTGAAATTATGCAGCTAACCTGGTAACTCCCAAATTTCAAAAATAGCTCTTTCTCCTTGCAGGCCACAGTTTTAAAGACACATACTCCTTGCATTATACCTCTGTTTATAAAGTCAAGGCACTTATATCCCCTCTTCACTTGTCTTGCCATATCAAGGTCACTGTGTTCTTACACTCGCTTTACAATTGTAGCATTTTGTTTCTAGAAAAGCCGATTGCTACAAATGCTGGAAATTTGGAATAAAAGCAGAGAATACTATAAAAATTCAAGATGTCTATAATAATTGCTAAAAGGAGTCATGAAGTCACAGTTTTTTTTAATCTTCCACTCATCCAGACTAGGATGCACTTAACAAACAGTTTTTTAAAAAAACGAATTTATACAGTATAAGAAAACAGTGTTGATTGGTTAGGTCATCAGCGTGGAGAAATCAATGATGCAAGTATGTTACTCCTGACGAGTACGAAACAAAAATCTTCAACCTTGTGTCTTCTTTTATCATTGTTTGTAAATACAGAACTTAAGCAATGTTTTACAAACCTGTAATCTCTGGATGAAGACAAATAGCATTGAAAATAGTTCAAGATGTGTCAAGAAGGAATATAAAAATGGTGAAAGTGAATGCTGGGTGTTTTAAGGGGAAGTAAGTTTGCTGATGAGATGCTTGAAAAAAATGTTGGCATTGTAGACTGAACTGTGATTGGGGAAAATACAAACAGTGTTGGGGTGTATGAGAATTGGAAACCAAGACCACAAGGAGTCTCAACTAGATAAAGAACCTACAGTTATGGAAAAACAGACTTCTGGTTTGCATCTAGTTGACCTTGTTCCGGTGATAAAATGTCACTCTTATCTGAAGCTGACAGTCGTTTGTCCACTCTTCCAGATACTAGAAGGCATAATCTAGTTAACAACTGTAAGGGAATGCTGTACTCTTAGAACTACTATTAAAATTAAATCTTAAATCAAATTCCTATCTAATTTTGACGTTCAGTAAAGATTCTAGGATGATAGAGGAGTTCTCCTAGTATCGTGGAGTAACAGGATATGTCTAGGAAAAGTGTCAATTTTCAAAAAAGTGGACTTGAGTTAACTTGATGGAGGGCATTGTGTGCCTCTCAAAATAGATGTGCATCACATGAAATTTTGGTTGGGATCTCCCTTCAACTTAAGTTAATAGGCTATTAGCCCATGAGAAGGTTGTCCAGATAGCTTTTCTCGGTACATTATGCTAGTGGGAGAGGCACTTGAGGGAATATTTATTTAACTTCTCAATGCAGCATGTCAACAGTAGCCCAAAAGTTATGCTTAAAGGAACAAAGCTAACATAGGTAACATTAATTTCTGTTGAATGCGGAGCAGCTGGACTGTTGGAGGCTCTTAAATTTCCTAAGCCTGCTACCAACAAGCAGTATTAGGACAGCTGATTGACGTTCACAGGTAGATTATGAAGTTGAGACTGAAAATCCAAATATTACCTTGTGTTGAGCCAATTTTTCAGGTTTTCAGCACTATAATTTTCCCCCCTCGAGTGTTTCTATATACTGTACCCCCTTGATAATATAATGCAGTGTAGACTTGTGCTTTTATCAGTCAGGCTAAAAAAATAACTAATGCAGGCACAAGTTGTGATTGTGCAGTTTGTTGGGGGAAATTCCAGATACTATTTGATGAAAGTTGAAGGCTAATGACCAGAAATATACAGACATCCAAAAATTGAGTATCAGAGATCTAATGTGGAATCAGAAGAAGGCCATTCACCCCTTGAACCTACTCTGGTCTCACCTAGATCAAGACTGATCATCTACCTCAACACCTGTTTCCAACCTGAGCTGAAGTATTTGTAAATATAGAAATCTATTGACCTCGAGCTTGTGTGTACTCTGTGACTGACTGAGCATCTGCTGCACTCTTGGGTAGGGAATAAGATTTGCTATCTGACTGAAGAAATGCACTCAATCCTAAATGGCCTACCCTTTATTCCGTGTCCCCTGTTTTGGCACACGCACGCACACACGCACACCAATTACCAAGGCATCCATCCTTCCTGAATCTGTCAATAGACAATAAATGCAAGAGTAGCCCATTCAGCCCTTCGAGCCAGCACCACCATTCATTATGATCATGGCTGATCATCCACAATCAGTATCCTGTCCTGTTGAACTCTATAATAATCACATTGTGGGGCGGCACGATGGCTCAGTAGTTAATATTGTTGCCTACACAGTGCCAGGGACCTGAGTTCGATTCCAACCTTGGATGACTGACTGTGTGCAGTTTGCGTGTTCTCCCTGTGTCTGCCTGAGTTTCTGCTCAGTGCTCAGGTTTCCTCCCACAGTCTAAAGATGTACCAATTAGGTGCATTGCCCATGCTAAATTACCCACAATATTCAGAAATGTGTTAGGTGCGTTACCCATGGAAAATGCAGTGTTACAGGAATAGGGTGAGGGTTGGGGTTTGGGCCTTGGTGGGTTGGTGTGGACTTGTTGGTCTGAATGGCCTGTTTCCATGCAGTGGGGATTCTGTTAGCTTCAGTGAAATATGCTCTCATTCTTCTTCAAAACAAACTGTCTCCTCAGTTTCTCTTCGTAGGACAGTCCTGCCTTCTCAGGAATCAGTCTGGTGAACCATTATTGCACTCCTGAGACAACTGTATGTTTCCTTGGTTAAGGAGATTAAAACTGTGCACAGTGCTCCATCTGCAGGGTTACAAAGGTTCTGTACTTTTGCAGCTCTATTTCCACTTGTATTCCAGTCTGCTTCTAATAAAGACCACATAACACTTCCTTTCTTAATTGCTAACTGTAGCTGCATGTCAGCTTTTGACTTACGAATAAGAATATTGAGGTCCCTTCTGACATCATCACCTGTCGCTGTTTAAGAAATAGTTTGTGTTTTGTTTTTCTTATCAGAGTAGACATTTGTGACAGGGAAGACCTGTAATGACTGGGAAAACTTTAAGCACAAGGAAGATGGAGGTCCTACATATTTCATGGAAGATACCATTGCACGTTGGATTAAAGTACGTGGCAGTAGGGTAGTGTACTGACATGAATAGAGAACTGGTTGGGAAAAGAAAAACAGCAGTAATAAATGGGTGATTTTCTGAGTGACAGCCAAGATCAATGCTTGGACTGTAGCTATTCACAGTATAAATTAATGATTTAGATAAGGGGATTAAATGCAGCACTTCAGAGTTTACAGGTGACACAAAGCTGAGTAAGAGGAAAAACTGAGGAGGTTGCGGAAATATTTCTGTATGATTTTGATAAGTTGATTTGAGTGGACAAATGCATGGAGGTGAAAGATAATGTGGATAAATGAGAGGTTAGCCACTTTGGTAGCAAAATTAGAAAGACAGATTGTCATCTGGTTCCTGTATTAGGAAAGGGCAGGTACAGTGAGACCTGGGTGTCCTAGCATACCCATTGCTGAAAGTAAGCATGCGGATGTAGTGGCAGTGAAGAAGGCAAATGGTTTGTTAACCTCGAGAGGGAGAGGATTTGAGTACAGGAGCAGAGATGCCTTGCTGCAGTTATGCAGGATCTTGTTGAGACCTCACCTGGAGTAAGTATTACGTGCAGCTTTGGTTTCCTTTGAGTTTCTGAGGAATGAAGCTCAGGTTGCAGAAGGAATGTAACAAAGGTTTACCATTCTGATTCTAGGAATGGCAGCACTGACTTACGAAGAGAGACTTAATCAATTAGGACGCTATTCACTCGAGTTTAGAGGAAGTGATTTGGGGCAGGGGGTTTGTGGAATCTAATCTTACAGACACTTGTAAAATTCTAATAGAACTAAACAGCACAAACATAGGGAAGTAATTCCTGATGAAGAATCACAGAAGGTTGGTCTGCAGGTACAACAAGTAATTAGGAAGGCAAATGGAATTTTGCCCTTCATTCCTAAAGGGATTGAGTTTAAAAGCAGAGAGGTTATGTTGCAGCTGTACAAGGTGCTGTTGAGGCCACACCTGGAGTACTGTGTGTAGTTTTGGTCTCCTTACTTGAGAAAGGATGTACTAGCACTGGAGGGGGTGCAGAGGAGGTTCACTAAATTGATTCCAGAGTTGAGGGGGTTGGTTTATGAGGAGAGACTGAGTAGATTGGGATTATATTCATTGGAATTCAGAAGATTGAGGGGGAATCTGATAGGAACATATAAAATTATGAAGGGAATAGGTAAGATAGAAGTAGAGAGGATGTTTCCACTGGCAGGTGAAGCTAGGACAAGAGGGCATAACCTCAAGATTAGAGAGAGCAGATTTGGGACTAAATTGAGAAGGAACTTCTTCGCCCAGAGGCTTGTTAATCTTTGGAATTCCTTGCCCAGTGAAGTAGTTAACGGTACTTCAGTAAACGTTTTTAAAGCTGAGGTAGATTTTTTTGAACAATAAGGGAATTAAGGGATACGTTGAGAGCGTGGATAAGTGGATCTGAGTCCACGATCATCTGAGCCATGATCTTACTGAATGGCAGAGCAGGTTCGAAGGGCTGGACAGCCTACTCCTTCTCCTAGTTCTTCTATTCTTATGTTCTTTGAGTGGGGAGTGTACAACCAGGGGTCACAGTCTAAGGATACAAGGATAAGGCATTTCTGACTGAGACGAGGAGGAATTTCTGTACCCAGTGAGTGGTGCCAAATGGAATTCTCTGCCAAAGAAAGCAGTTGAGGCCAGAGAGTTGTGATTTCAAGAAGGAACTAGATATAGCTCTAAGGCTGAAAGGATCGAACATTATTGGGAGTGAGTGGGAACAGAGCACTGATTTGGATCAAAAACCGAAATTGCTGAAGAAACTCAGCCGGAGTTTGTAGCTGTATTTAAAACACTTAATCTCTGCATATAGTCATTTATTTTTCCTTTTTGTTACTAAGTTTCCAAGTCCTACAGTTCAAGGAAAAGAGCTGTTGAAATCTGAAGTGTGCAGTCTTATTAAGATATATATTTCTCTGCCTTCAGAAGATCCTATTCATCTAATCCCCAGAGTCCTGAACCACACATTGATTAAACTGACAGAAGGCACGCTTGTGGCAGGCTTGTGCCTTGCTTCATATTAAGAATTTAACCGTCCCCTCTGCCACCCATTCTGTTGGATTAAAATTTCCATCAAAGGGTTAGCTGAAGATATCATTATGCATTTCCATTGCTTTTCAAACCTTTCCCTACTACTATATTGTATGAGTGCAAGTCTGAAATGCAGTTTTGGATAAATCAGTTTCTGTTTGCTAAACACTTAAATTCAAAGCCACCATCTACAATTCCATCAACTCCTTCTTTAAAAATCTTCCCACCTGTCCCTCAATTTGCTTCACCACTGACGTCATATTCAAATCCTTGCTAAGCTTCAGTCACATGTTTTCCTCATCAAAGAGTACTATGTTCACCCCCCTAATTAAGTAGTCTGTTCCCCTACCTGTCCCGAACAGTTACTGAAATCCGTATTCATGTTTTTGCCATATCCAATTTGATGTGGAGGTTCTGGTGTTGGACTGGGATGAACATTGCTGTATGGCGAATGTTCCCTCCCATTCGGGGAATGCTTCAACTGTCAAGGACATTGAGCCTTTGATCTTCAGGTAAGCGTCCTCCAAGATGGCCATCGAGATGCACAACAACACAGAATCGCCAAGTGGAAACCGATAGCCAAGTTCCATACCCGTGAAAACAGCTTGAACTGTGATCTTGGGTTCATGTTGTGCTTCGTGTAACCCCATCATTTTGTTCTGTATTCGTAAAATCTTCCTTACTGTCCTGTTTTAACACCACCACCTTGATAAATTGTTGTGATTTCTCTACCTTAATTAGTTTGTACAGTTTTTTTGGATTACTTGTTACCTTGGTTGAACTCTCGGCATGTCACTCTCATAATTACCATGTTATTTGCAGCCATTCGGTTGGCCTGAAGTGCCACCATATTTTTAATTATTTGTAATTATCTCTCTGCCTCAATTATTTGGATTAAAAGTCAGCTGACACTTTACTTGTCACTGTTTTGACACTTTTGATTACCTGCAAAGACTTGTTATTCGACACTCCACTTACATTATTTGTGTGATCTTTTGATCACTTTGCCTTTTGATCTCACTACCTATAAATTCTGTGCCTGTCTGCCCCTTCATCAGGTGAAGAAGGGCAATGCTCCGAAAGCATGTGATTTCAAATAAACCTGTTGGACTATAACCTGGTGTTGTGCGAATTCTGACCATAACCAGTTTCGTTATTATAATAGTTATCTGGCTTGTCATTCTCTATTTTCCCATAAATTTCACTTCAAAATTTTACTACTTGTATCCATTCCAACAGCATTTCCACTTGACCGGCACCCTTTTTTTTTCCCCTTACTGATTTGCATTGGTCCTTAGTATTTAACTGTATGCCATTTAACAAGTGGATCCCGGTGCTCTAATTCCTCCATCAGTTCAAAGTAACAGTCTTCTCTGCTATGAGCCTCCCCTTCATCAAAATTCTGTTATCAACATGACTGGATTTTTGTGTACCAACATGTCTCTTTGCTGCCCTTTTTGATGCTATAGATTTGGTCTCCTTAGCAGTTCTTGCTTGAACTTATCTGTATCTTCACGTTCGTCACCAATTTACTGCATAGCTTCAAACCTACTTCCTTGATTAAGCTTTTGATTTCTCCTCTTAACTTTTCTTTATCTTGATGCCATTTTTTCTGTCTTTTTCTCTATGAAGTGTTTTGGGATAGTTTTCTTTATTAAAGGTACTATGAAACTCAAATTCTTGATTCATCTCGTTAGCTTTGAGGCGGCAAGAAAGCGTGTGACATTATTCATTTCACATCTGTTTTTACATGCTGCAAAATTTTAGTTTGCGTTTTATTTTATACTTAGTGACAATTTAAATACAGGTAGTTCCTTTATAATGCGCATTTCCTTAACGTGATTGATGAATAACGGACATTGTATAATGCGCACATTCGGCTGTACAGGTTTAGTGACATCCCTATAAAGTGATTTTCCATTGCGATTTTGGATAACATGAGGTCACACGAGCGCAACAATTATGTTATATGCGAACTACCTGTATCTTGTTTTAACACGTTGTTTATTTTGTGCATGTTCTTGCAGATCAGATCTTCGTTTGCAGCTGATGATGGAAGACAAGAAAATGTATGCTCCCTGTGAAGCTATCACATTTGGTCATGTTAGCACAAGCACTGAAATACTATTTCATCGCAAGTGCCAATTTGCTAGTGATGATGACCAGCATACCCTAATGATCAATATAGTTGCAATGCATGACATGCTGGCGTCCGACAATCCTGATGAAAATAATAATGCTTACGTTCTCCATTTGTGGCCTAGTGCAATACTTCAAAACCTTTTGCCTTGTGCAGTCAGTGTTTCCTTTACAGAGGTAAGTTTGCCTGTGCATTTTGCGTGCTAACTGTGTTCAGATTAAATTTGTTTTTCTCGGCATTTCTTTCTCCATGTGCAATAAGATGCTGTCATCAGAAGCAGGGACCCTGAGACACCATTGGTGATAAGAGTTTAAACACTCAAACTCTGCTATTTTCTAACAATATTTTTGGCTGTGTTTTTATCAGCTTGCTTTAAGTATTCCTTATTAGTAGTATGGGCAGTTAATGTTCTCAACAAAAGACTTCTTGTTTTCCCATAGCACTCAGTGTCAGAATAGAACTACAGTATTGAGCAAATGTTTATTTTAGGAACTTTTCAGTGTTAATCAATCAATCAATCAAGTCAAAATAATTGCTGTCAGTGAAAACAAACAACTACAACACTTTTCTTAGTGTTGAATTTAAAAAAAACTTCTGTTGTAGTTGTCGCCGTAGCCTGAGAGAACCATAAGGCCACTCTCTTATTAAAGACAGGCAATGGATGGTGAATAAAACCTGAGGGTGACCACACCTCAGGTGAGGCCTGAGGTCAAGAAGGTGGAAAGTTCATGGTAACCTTATCCATTATGAGAATTTAACCTGTCATTGGCATCACTGCATTGCAAATCATTCAACTGAATTAACTGACTCCATAAATTTCTTTCTAATGTATCTGCTGATCACCGTTTATCACAATAAAGTTTCTTTGCTTATTACAGTGCTTTGACTCAAAGCGAAACACTCAAAATCTGAGTGTTTGCAATATGTTGTTCAGTGTTGGCAATGGTACCAGACTAAAGCACCCTTCTTTGTTATGTTTGTTTAGACAAATAAATGTCTGAAAGCTAATAACTTGACACAGTAGTAAAAGCAAGGTTGATTGGCCATCCTTGCTGCATTTAGTGGTGTTCATGTCTCTTTATAGATAAGCAGTTCCTGTCTCCCCGTTTAATATTAAGTAATTTTACAACGATGCAACTCATGTAATTCTGTCTTATAAAATCTTACAAAGCTGTATTTGGATCCCAATAGTAATGTCAGAGGCTGTGTCTCTTCTCCCATCAACTCCTTTAATTTCATTGTTGAGATGCCTAATTTTAAAGAGCCTGGGCACAAGGCACACAAATTTACACTGGCTGATTTGAGATTTGCACTAACCAACAAATGAGCTAACTTGAATTTTAAATAGTGTATTTAACTTCAGAATAGTTTGCATCTGAAAAGTACTCTGTTGCAAACTTTCTTAAAGGGAAAATGCATAAGGGATCAGAAGACAGAGTAAGGGTTGAGATAGTGAGAGGCCAGGCAACGATTGGCAGAAAATCATTGATAGCGAAGATGTGGTTCTTTGCAAGGGTTGGGGAGGTGCAAGAGAGAGGACAAGGATGTGTCAACGATGGCTCTCAGCCACCCATATGTTTAATGTAAGGCTGGTCAGGGCACCAACCATTGTATAGGACTGAGAGATCTTCACTTTTATGGGCAAAAAAAGGATCAGTGTTCTTCCATCGTAATCATGTTTTCATTTTTGGAATATATTAAAACATATTTATACTAAAATATATTTAAAGAATGAAGTGCCTGATACTAAAGGTCACTAATCTTAATTTCTTAGCATTTGTTCTGTAATTCTCTAACTTAAATGAGGTTTTAGCATGAATGACATCCAGCAACTTAGGATTTAAAATGTTACTGGTTCTACTTAGATTCTTTTTTAATTTTTATTTTAGAAAAAGCTTACTTCAGAATATTGAAAGAAAACTAACATATCGGGTATTAAGAGTTCTAAAATCTGCTAATCATTCTGGCTTATGAAGTGCATAACTTTCAAATTTTTTTGCTCAATGATATGACACACCATTCCAGTTATACAATTGGGTTTTGTTATTCACCATATTTATAATATTGGTTCTTAGCTCCATAAGTTAATGTGTTGAACTATTTTCGCGTGTCTGGTAAAACTGCCAACTTCATTTCACAGTCGTGCAGCAAAATTTTTTTTAAAAGGAGGAGTGGAATGGAAGAAAAGCCAGGAAAAATGAAAATGAAATTGTAAAAAGATAGGAAAGCAAATGATTTTCAGCCTTAATCTGTCTTGCATCACCATTTATGCAAAACACTTATTAGCAGTAAAACATTACCTCTCCCGATGAAATAATTTTCCGTTTGCCCAAGAACTTGTCTTTTTCAAATGTTTATTTATGTTCACATACAGCAATTTTATTTATTTATTGAGTATATCTATCAAACAAATACTTAGCATACTCAACATCGGGGTTGTAGCATCATTCCAAAAGTTTGAGAATTCCTCCTTGCAGTAATGACGCTACATGGTGATTTCTTCCATTGTTTGTTAGAACATTAACAAATGCACAAATAAAGAACGTGTTGAAAAATAAATACAGTAATCATAGTTTTATGTTTAAAAATAATTCTTTTTGCAGGAAAATAAGAGTCGGAGGTTGACTCTAGATGAAGGACATTCTGCACAGCTTCATGATGCTGTACTGGACCAATCGAAACTGACACTGACTATTATTGATTATTTGGAACATAATTGGGCAGGTGAATACTCAATCAAAAGCAATCAGACAGATATTGAATTAATCAAATTTAAATCCTATATTGATGGTGAAGAGACTGAAATAGACATTGCAGTCCTTGCAACATACAATGTTGGACATGTCTTGTTATCATTGTATAGTCCCTATTGGATGATAAATAAAACTGGGCGAATGCTTCAATACAAAGCTGATGATGTTCATCGTAAACATCCTTTGGACTACAAAAAGCCACTGCTTTTTTCTTTTGGATCCAAATGCTTTTTTGAAAAGAATAAGGTAAGTTGTTTGTCTGTCTTGTTTTTTACTATTGTTTACTGCTCATTTGTTTTCAAGTATTAAAATAATGTTACAACATTATTCAAAGGATGCTATTAGGAGGAATTTTAACCTGAAAAAGTGCCTGGGTTTAGGCACAAGGCTTTCTTATAATCTAAAATTATTTCAATTGTTTAATATTTGTGCAGCAGAATTATACATTTATTCAGTTAATAATAAGTTTTATCAAGTGAAGCAACCATGCATGCGTTTCCTCTCTCCAGTCAGCCATTAAGCAGCAAACTGAGACAGAAATATAAGGACTAGGGAAGGATTCTAAGACATTTTTATTCATGAAAATTTTATTTCTCTCCAATTAAGTGCTAAGCTTTACACTCATATGACTGCTAGAAGTGGAAATGGGATTTGATAGTACTCCTGTTGTTAGAACCCTCACTGATGTTCAATTATTTTAATATTATTCTTATATCAGTTTTGATTTAAAGCAGTAGACTGAGAGTTGAAGATGGCCTTGGATTGTGGCCTGAGAACACTGTCTTCTTGCCAATCTGGGAACAAAAGCTTGCTGTTTTGATCTTTGTCATTTAAAAATCAAAACTTTGCAGTGTGCTCATATAAATTTTCTTCACTCATTTGGATTTGATTTGGGTTGGTCATCTGACACAAAAATAGCAAGATTTCTCGGAGTTAGATTGTTTATGAAACATAAAATTAATTGTCACCAAGGTTTTTTTATGGTTGCATTAGTTGCATTTATAAAGTGTAATATGATGTACCTTTTGAATAAAATTACCAAATTGTAATGTAGAAAGACATTGTAGAACTGATCGTAAATAATTTCAACAAAATATTGAGGTACAGTGATCTGAATACTATAAAAGTATGTTGTTTTCATATTATTTGAAAAATATAGGTTCAGCTTAGGATAACTGACAGCCACTTGTCAGATTCATTTTCTCTGGACACAGTGGGCAGTTACGGCTCTGTTAAATGCAAAGGACCAAAAAAGGAGTATCAGGTAGGTGTTTTTAAAACAAAGCTACAAATTATATTTCACCCACATAAGGAGGCCTTCTGTGCTCTTGTTTCCATGCCTGTGCTCCGAGAGAAGATCCAATAATTCCAAATGAGGGAATGGGGTGACAAATTGGGCCTCCAATCAGCTGCTGTCTGATGCAACTGGTTTAGCATAATGGCTCTATAAAGACTAACAAGTTAATCTTTACCTCTTAGTGCACACTGACCAAAAGCCCATGTGCCTTAGTTCAAAATATAAATTCTAAAATGGTTGATGATAACATCTATAGATAATAAATGCAAATGCATGCAAATTTGGAAAATTGTTTGGATATGCTGCTTTGTTACTGGAGGCATTACGTTCACCAGTTGACAGCTAACTTGTTCCATTGTCTGTCCTCCCTTTATTCTTAATTTGTTTTTGAAAATGCCACACCCATTTAGTGCTAAAAATAATCTGGAGAATCTGCTGATATAGAATTCTGAGGGGAGAGGGAACCCACAGAAAATGAGCATGCTGTTTGCTCGTGTGGAATGCATCACAAAATAACATAGCTGCACTGCTTGAAAAAAAACTTGGCTCTGTGAGGAGTTGCATGTGACCTGTACAAGGAAGAGGTGTACACCAAGGGCTGGCAGCAAAAGGATCATTGTCTGTGTAAGCATGAGGATTTGGGACATTGTGCCCAATACTTTGACCGTTTGTAACTGCACTAGAGCCTTTTGTCGGTTTGAAATAGATGGCTTATAACTCTTGCTATTTACCAAAGAGAATTCTGCGAGCCTTCACAGATGGAAAATTGAAGCATAACTAAAATTCATATGATGCAAACTTGTTAGTAAATCAATTTAACTAGTTTAAGTTTAATAATTTTCCTGTATAACCGTGAACAAATTAAAGTGTAATTAAATGATTTTCCTCTAGGTTGGTGTGAAAATAGACAACAGCAGCTTTAATTTAACAAGAATTGTTACCTTTACACCATTTCACATGCTAATCAATCAAACGAAACACAAGATTGAAGTTGCTGAAGAATGTGAATCGAAGTGGTTGAGCATAGATTCTAATCAGGTAATTGAACATCCTTTTAATCAATTTAGTGAATATTTAAAAGAAATGTATAGTTGATTTGAAAAGCTGAATATTGCAAGATGTAGGAACTGAGAAAATGAGTAATCTAGATAATTTGAGAGACAAACAATAGACGTGGGATGCAATGTGTCCCCCCCCCCCACCATTTTGCTCTTTCGAAGGAGGCTGCTGCTGGTAAGGTCTAGCCCTAATCGCCGTTAGGCACATTTCAGAGGGGTCTTAAAAGTCAACCGTATTGCTATATATCTGAAGTCACATGTACTCCAGACCAAGTAAGTTTAATAGAGTACCTCCCTTAAAGCACATTAGTGAACCAGATGTATTTTACAGCAATCAGTGATAGCTGACATGGTCATCATTAATGATACTGGCTTTATATTCCAGATTCTATTAATTGAATTTCAGTTCCACCAGCCAACTTGCAGTGACGTGTAATGGTGGTATAGTGGTAAGCATTGCTGCCCTCAAAGCATTTGACCCTGAATTTGATTCCTGACCATCGCAAGTTGCCCCATTTTGGAGTGGCACGGTGGTTTGGTGGTTAGCAGTGCTGCCTCACCGAGACAGGAACCCAGGTTTGATTGCCTGCCAATGTGAAGTTTGCACATTCTTCCTGTGTCTGCTTGGGTTTCCTCCCACAGTCCAAAGATGTGCATTGACCATGCTAATTTACCTGAAGTGTTCAGGGATGTGCAGGCTAGGTGAATTAGCCATGGGAAATGCAGGGTTACAGTGATGGGGTGGGGTTTGGGGTCAGGGTAGATGTAGGTCTGGGTGGGTGCTCTTCGAAGGGTCAGTGGACTTGATGACTGAAAGGCCTGCTTCCACACTGTGGGGATTCTGTGATTCTGTGAACTATATTCCCAGGACATTGACCTAGTCCGTTGACAATACCATTACACTACCATCTCTGAACCCTAATATTGCATGTTTCTATCATTTACATTAGGCCTTAAACAGCTTTAGTCGTTTTAAAAAAGAAGTGCAGATCGTAATTGTGGTGGATTCAGCTGCGTGACTTAACTAAGATGGAATCAAGGAGTTTCTTCATTTTCTTTTGACGTACTCAAAACTGGACTTCGCAGTAAATGTTCTGACCTAATCTTGGTGATTTCAACAGCCTTGTGAAATAAGAGGTTGCTCTGAAATGATTTGTTAGACTAACCTTAACACATCTGTTCATTCAAACCTGTGATTTCTCTGTTAGGCAGAAATCTTGAAACTTTTTTACATCTGCTTACTTTACAGTTTTCACTTTGTCTACAAATAGAATTTGAGTGGCTTGAATTGTTTTCACAGTTTTATTTCTTTGCTATTGAGTAGCCTGCAAGATTAGTCAAATTATCCAATAGAAGGAAGTCCCATTGTTATCAGTCTAGATGAAATGTATAATTTAAGTTTGTGTTTTACCGTTAGGTGTGTCATAAATGTTTTATTTATTTATGGAATAGTTTGATCTGTTTTAACCAGTGCAGCCCATTCTGGCCTGCCAGGGATTCTGAGAGATTAGCAGTTCGAATTGAAGGATGCAGTGCAGGGCCACAAAAAGTTTACTTCAACAAACAAGAAAATTGCCTTTTACTGCGTCTGGACAATAAGGTATGAATGTTTCAGAAATGTTATGATGTAAGAAACGTGATTGTACAAGAGCATCAAAGTGTCTAGGTAGCTGCATGTATGTTATTCGTTTTAAAAAGGTCCAAGTAATTAAGTTTTCTTTCTTGAACCACTGACTGACATTTAGATTGAATTTCTATGGATCACTCCGTTAATTGCAGGATGTATCTGGTTTTTAACGGTTTCTTTGTTGTATTGTTGATGAGTGTCTGTTTGCCCTCTTTTGTTTGTCCCTCTTGTTTTTTCTGATAGCATGTGTGATTTTGTTCGAAGTTTTCCTTTGCTGCTTTTATTATTCTGTTCCCTCCATTTGCATAGTTAGAGGTCATATGGGGAGGATTCATGCTATAATCGTCCTTGATGTCTTCGTATCATTCTTTCACCCATTCTCTCTATCTTGTTGTACAGCTTCAATTACTGCTGTGCATGCATTCATTTGTCATCATCCACACGATTCCATGGCAAAGCTGATTACAATCTTAAAAGACATCCAGTTATTTGGACCCTCCTCCTGGTCACTAACTAATTATCTTCTTCACACGAACTTGACCTTCCCTTTCCCTTGTCATCATCTTGAATTTCCTACCATTTCCATTTTTTGTTGCACATCACTCACTTTCTATTCTGCTGTCAGTGTCCTTAGCTTTTCTTCTTGGAATGTGGAAACAGGAATCACTTAATTACTGAATTATACCTGCCTTTCAACCTTTTATACAGTGGCCCAGTAAACATCTGTTGATCAAGTAGCAAAGATTTTGATCGATCTGACGCACTCAATATTTTCATAGAGCATCCAAGTTTCTATTTGTTGTTTGTGACGTCTCTTCTGATTTCACTCCTGAGTTGCTAGCCCTAATTATAAGATGTATTTTTCAGTTAATCCCCTGGAAGAAATAGTTTTTCTATATCTGTACCAGCAAATCAGTTTATCATTTTTAAGCAAAATTTAAAAACTGAATATTGTCAGTATTGGAAATGGTTAGCAAGTTGGGCATCAGTTGTGAGTGGAGAAATGGTTAACATTTTTAACAATAAAAACGGTACAGGAGAAACCCAGCAGCCTAGCAGCATCTGTGGACAGTTGTTAACGTTTTGAGTCTTAGTGACCCTTCTAGTTAACATTTTTGTTTAATTCATCAGAACTGGGTAAGGTTAGAGGTAATAATGGTTTTTCATCAAAGGATAGAAAGGACAAAAGCAAAGCAAGGCCTTTTATTTGGTGGAGGATGTAATGATGGAAGAATTATTCGTACAGGTGTCATGGGGTGGTGAGAGGGCAAGAAATATTTTGAGAGAAGGGCACATTTGTGGTTAACTAAGGAAGTTAAGACACTATCAAACGGTAAGGAAAAGCAGATAAGATAAATGGTGGGTCAGAAAGATTGGGCAGAATATAAATAATAATTTAATAGTGACCACTGCACGAGCGATTGAACAAGATCTCCGCAGCTGTTGAGTCTGCTTGTCCACTTTGCTCTTGCTGTTACACTCTCTCACACGTAGCCAGCATGTGAAAGTATACGAGAATTGGATGGCCTTGGGTCTTAACAGAAGTGGCTCATCAGATAGTTGAGGCTTTGATTTTTAACCTTGCATAACTCCATATTTTTTGCCAAGGTTCCATTAGATTGGCAAATAGTAAATGTAACTCCTTTATTAGAAACAGAGGAAAATATCTTAAGAAACAACAGGCCAGGTAACAGCATCTGTTGTGGGAAGCTTTTATTGAAAATAGTACGACAGGGCACTTGAACAAACTCAAGATAATCAATCAACTTTATTTTGTGAAAGGGAAATCCTGTTTATCTACAGCACTGTTTCTTCCTCAAAGAATTCTGATAAATTGTTTACGGGGTATCTAATGGCTCCTTGTTTTTTTTCCTTTATTCATTCACGGGATGAGGGTGTGACGATCAGGTAGCATTTATTATCCATCCCTAATTGCCCAGAGGGCAGTTAAGAGTCAGCCACATTGCTGTGGATCTGGAGTCACATGTAGGCCAGACCAGGTAAGGAAAGCAGTTTCCTTCCCTAAAGGATATTAGTGAACCAGATGGATTTTTCCAACAATCGACAATGGATTACCATTGTTCGACTGTTAATTCCAGATTTTTATTGAACTCAACTTCCACCATCTGCATTGGCAGGATTCGAACCCAGGTTCCCCAGAACGTTGTTTGGGTCTCTGGATTAACAGTCCAGCGGTAATACCACTAGACCATCATCTCTCCCTTAGATTATCAGAAGATTAATTTAGATTATCAGAAGGTGTTTGAAATGGTGCTATGTCAAACTTTAGTGTGGAAAATAGAAGCTAGTTGTATGGCAGGTAACATATTGGCATAGATCAAGATTAACTTGCGAACAGGAAACAAAAGAAATAAGTGACAAAAACAAAACTACTGGAAAAGCTCAGCAGATCTAGCAGCGTTTGTGAAGGGAAAAAACAACAGAATTAACGTTTCGGGTCTGGTGATCCTTCCTCAGAACTGATAGTGGTTGGGAAAATGTTGTTTATGTGTAAAAAATAGGGAGGTGGGTGGGGGGGAGGGAGTAAACGACTGGATAGAGTTGAGAGAGAGAGAGACAGTTAGACAGACAAAGGAGTTGCTAACGATCGTTGGTGATTGGTTGTTAATGGGGACTGCTATTGACTAACAACAGGGGTGTGTGTAGTGGCAGGCTATGTGGTAACAAGGCCTGGTGTGTGGGGTAAGAGGCTGGGACATGGGAGAGTTTAGGCCCCAAAGTTATTGAACTCAGTATTGAGCCCGGAAGGCGGTAGGCTCCCCAAGCAGAAAATGAGCTTGCGTTGGGCTTCACTGGAACACAGCAGCAAGGCAGAGACTCAGATGTTGGCCAGGGAGCAGGATGGTCCATTGAAGTGGCAGACAGTGGGTAGTTTGGGGTCTTTTTTTGTGAGCAGAATATAGGTATTGTGCAAAGCGGTCACCGAGTCTACGCTTCATTTCTCCTGTGTGGAGGAGACCACATTGTGTGCAGTGAATGCAGTAGTCTAGACTCTGGGAAGTGCAGGCGAAGTGTTGCTTTACCTGGAAGGTATGTTTGGGCCCTCGGATACTGGGGAGGAAGAAGAAGAAATAAGTGAGTGTTTTCAATGTTGTAAGACATAACAAGTCATGCATCACACAGAGCAGTTCTGGAGTTCCAACTTCTTACAATTTTACTTAAATGACTTAGATGAAATGACTAAATTTTTGGCTGTCAAATTGAGTGACACAAAAGGGTAGGTACGAAAGTAAATTGTGAAGAGAACGTTAGGAGTCACAAAGGAATGTAGATACAATAAGTAAGACAATAAGACATAGGAGCGGAATTAGGTAATTTGGCCATCAAGTCACGAAACCTGTTAGTATTCCTCTGTGAACTCCTTGCGTCATCTTCATTATTTGCCTTCCCACCAATTTGTGTCATCCGTAAGCTTGGTGGTAATACATTCCATCATCTCCCATCATCTGAGTCATTTAGTATGTATTCAAAATAATTATGACCCCTTTGAGTGTTTAGGCAAAGTTCCAGTGGTGGAGTATATTGTGGAAAAATTTGAGGAATTATCCAGTTTAACAGGAAGAATAAAAAAGAAGCATGTTATTCTAAATGATGACAGATTGCAGAGCTGTGAAGTTCACACACACCTGGGTGGCCTCATGCATGGGTTGCAGAAAATTAATTTGCAGATATTGCAAGTATTTAGGCAAGCTAATAGTGTGTTATTGTTTTTTGGAAGTGAAATTGAACAGCAAAGTAGGTTTGGTACACCTGAATTGTGTAGGATATTAGTGAGACTACTTCAGTGTTGGTACAGTATTGTTTTCCTTTATTTAAAGATGTAAATGTGTTGGAAACAGCTCAGAGAAAGTTTGAGACGAATACCTAGATTGGACAAGTTGGCTTGGAGAATGGTTGGATAAGTTTGACTTGTATCTTCTAGAGTTTAGAGGAGTGAAAGGAGATTAAATTGAAACATAAGAACTGGAGAAGTCCGGACAGGATACGTGTGAAAAGGACGTGTTCTCAAACCTAAACAGATAAATAGAAAGCGGGACATAACACCAGCGCTTCATCGGAGGCTCACTGATGATGTTACCTAGAATGGTGACGAAACGTCTGAAAACTAACCTTCCAGCTCAGCGAGCAAACTCACATCCAGATCCAGAACCTCAACCTGAGCTACAAATCTTCTCAAAACTCGCTAGGACGTGTTCTTGTTGTGTGAGGATCTAGAAGTAGGAGATATACTTTAAGAATAAGCAAATGCCCATTTAAGACCGAAATGAAGAAGATTGTGTTTTCTGTTGGAGAGTCATAAATGTTTGGAACTCTCTCTGACAGAGAGCAAAGGAGATAGGGTCACTGAATACTATTAAGGCAGAGATAAGTAAATTCTTGACAAAGACTAGTCAGGAATGAGAGTTTCAAGCCACAATCAGATTGGCCATGATCATCTTAAACAGTAGAGCCAGTTGCTTTTGTGTCTCTACATTGGAAGAGAAACAAAAAATCCACTCCTAGAGGAGCTATGATGCTGCCTGAAACCAAAATTAAAAGAAAAAACTGAAATATGAAAAAAAAGAAACAAAATGGGGAAATATGGTTTACAGTCTGAAATTATTGAACTAGCTTTTAGTCTAGAAGTTCGTTCAATGCTATTCAAGTAAAGAGATCCTGATAGTCTCACTTATGATAAGCTTCATTTGAACATTGCAGTAGGCCAAGGACAGAGATATCGGTGTGAGAGCAAGGTGGAATTTAAATTAACAGGCAAGTGGAAGTTTGGAGCCATGCTTGCAGGTTTTCCATGAATCAGTCATCCAAGCTGCATTTGATCTCCCTGCCCAAGATGATTCCACATTCGTTAATAGTAAATGCAATATACTAAATTGACAGAAGTAACTGATGATGTGGAACTTGGCAACTTTTGGAAATGATGTAATAGAGACAATGTGCTTTCTTTACTAGCCCACCTACTCCCAAAGTTACTTCATCGCATTTTCACACACTACGTCCTGAAAGGAGGTCATTACATTTCCTCAGTTCTTCCTTCTTGATTACATCTGTTCTGATTATGCACATTTTCACACAAATACTTCTTCAATTTAATACATTATATTCAGTGTTTACAATATGATTTCCCCTAGATTGGGAAAGGTCAAATGTAACTGCTTTGCAGAATACCTTCACTCAGTTCCATAATCATATTGGTTTGTTATTTGATTTCATATTGATGTTTCTGTCCTTGACCTACTGCATGGTTTCTGAAGTGCAATGTCAGCATGAAATATAAATCTTATTTTCAAGTAGGGACTCTACAATCTGTGTGAGGTTGTTGACTTGCTTGCCAAGCTGGCTTGTTTTCGTTCAGACATTTTATCACATGCAGATCCAGTGTGGTTTACAAAACATGTAACGATTGCCACAAACATTACATTGGACAAACAGGAAGTAAACTAGTCATCAGAATACACGAAGAGATAATGGGAACTGCAGATGCTGGAGATTCCAAGATAATAAAATGTGAGGCTGGATGAACACAGCAGGCCAAGCAGCATCTCAGGAGCACAAAAGCTGACGTTTCGGGCCTAGACCCTTCATCAGAGAGGGGGATGGGGGGAGGGAACTGGAATAAATAGGGAGAGAGGGGGAGGCGGACCGAAGATGGAGAGTAAAGAAGATAGGTGGAGAAGGTGTGGGTGGGGAGGTAGGGAGGGGATAGGTCAGTCCAGGGAAGACGGACAGGTCAAGGAGGTGGGATGAGGTTAGTAGGTAGCTGGGGGTGCGGCTTGGGGTGGGAGGAAGGGATGGGTGAGAGGAAGAACCGGTTAGGGAGGCAGAGACAGGTTGGACTGGTTTTGGGATGCAGTGGGTGGGGGGGAAGAGCTGGGCTGGTTGTGTGGTGCAGTGGGGGGAGGGGATGAACTGGGCTGGTTTAGGGATGCAGTGGGGGAAGGGGAGATTTTGAAACTGGTGAAGTCCACATTGATACCATATGGCTGCAGGGTTCCCAGGCGGAATATGAGTTGCTGTTCCTGCAACCTTTGGGTGGCATCATTGTGGCAGTGCAGGAGGCCCATGATGGACATGTCATCAAGAGAATGGGAGGGGGAGTGACCGCAACTTCCCCCCCACGGTGATTGAGAACGCCCTTGACCGCGTCTCCCGCATTTCCCACGACACATCCCTCACACCCCGCCCCCGCCACAACCGCCCCAAGAGGATCCCCCTCGTTCTCACACACCACCCTACCAACCTCCGGATACAACGCATTATCCTCCGACACTTCCGCCATTTACAATCCGACCCCACCACCCAAGACATTTTTCCATCCCCACCCCTGTCTGCTTTCCGGAGAGACCACTCTCTCCGTGACTCCCTTGTTCGCTCCACACTGCCCTCCAACCCCACCACACCCGGCACCTTCCCCTGCAACCGCAGGAAATGCTACACTTGTCCCCACACCTCCTCCCTCACCCCCATCCCAGGCCCCAAGATGACATTCCACATTAAGCAGAGGTTCACCTGCACATCTGCCAATGTGGTATACTGCATCCACTGTACCCGGTGCGGCTTTCTCTACATTGGGGAAACCAAGCGGAGGCTTGGGGACCGCTTTGCAGAACACCTCCACTCAGTTCGCAACAAACAACTGCACCTCCCAGTCGCAAACCATTTCCACTCCCCCTCCCATTCTCTTGATGACATGTCCATCATGGGCCTCCTGCAGTGCCACAATGATGCCACCCGAAGGTTGCAGGAACAGCAACTCATATTCCGCCTGGGAACCCTGCAGCCATATGGTATCAATGTGGACTTCACCAGTTTCAAAATCTCCCCTTCCCCCACTGCATCCCTAAACCAGCCCAGTTCATCCCCTCCCCCCACTGCACCACACAACCAGCCCAGCTCTTCCCCCCCACCCACTGCATCCCAAAACCAGTCCAACCTGTCTCTGCCTCCCTAACCGGTTCTTCCTCTCACCCATCCCTTCCTCCCACCCCAAGCCGCACCCCCAGCTACCTACTAACCTCATCCCACCTCCTTGACCTGTCCGTCTTCCCTGGACTGACCTATCCCCTCCCTACCTCCCCACCCACACCTTCTCCACCTATCTTCTTTACTCTCCATCTTCGGTCCGCCTCCCCCTCTCTCCCTATTTATTCCAGTTCCCTCCCCCCATCCCCCTCTCTGATGAAGGGTCTAGGCCCGAAACGTCAGCTTTTGTGCTCCTGAGATGCTGCTTGGCCTGCTGTGTTCATCCAGCCTCACATTTTATTATCTTATATCAGAATACACGAACATTGGTTAGCAGCCAAATGACACGACGAACTTTGCTTAAGATCGGTACACTCAGAATGAAAGTCATCAGTTTAACTGGGACAATGTAACCTTAGTAGCCCAAGCCAAATATAGACACGCATGGGAATTCCTAGAGACCTGATTCTCAACCCATAATGCAATCAACAAACATATAGTATTCAACCCCATTATAAACCCATACAGGGCAAACCTGGAAATGACGCTATTCACCATAACAGTCCGGAAATATCAATTCCAAGTGGAGTAGAACAGCATTACTTCATTGGAGCTCTCACTGATGATGTTACCGAGCATGGTGACAAAACTTCTGAACAAAAACAAGCCAGCTTGACAAGCAAGTCACAACCTCACCCACGATTCAAGCTACATATCCTTGCTAAAATCTGAAACTCTACAATTTTCCAGACTGAACATTTGAATTTAGCAATTTTCGATTATTTTGAGTGATTGTTTCCTTTTCACAGAATCATTGAATTGTGTGGTGCAGAAGAAGGCTATTTAGTCTTTCATGTTTGCACGAGCTACCTGAGCCTAGTGCCAAATCCGAGGTTTCGTCCCTATAATCCTGCACATTGTTTACACTTCAGTAATCATCCAGTGCCCTTTTTAAATGCCTCAATTGGATCTGTCTGTGTATTTACTAGCAATGTATTCCGAACCCAGGCTATCCGCATTGAGATTTTTTTCTCATCGCATTTGCTGTTTTTTGCAAAACTGTTTAAACATCTGCCCGTTGATTCATGATCCTTTTCTTTGCTTGTTTCATTTTATCTTTTATTTTTGCTTGCAGTCATCAGTACACCTAAATAAAGCACATTTTATATTTCCGTGCTTCTTGTATTGCTTGTATTACCATTCCCATGTGTCTTGTAAGAATTACTGTTCTTTAATTCAATTTCTTTGGACTACCACCATGTCATAGATCTTAATTTTTCTTTTTCCAATTCATTCCTTGTGCAAAGCTTATTACATTTGTAACTTGTACCAATTGTGATGCAAAGTTGGTGATTGTGGATGTTAACTGTTTCTCTCTCTAGATATTTACCTTTCTGTGAATATTTCCAGATATTCTATTTGTCATTTTGAAAGTAGATCACCTATCTCCTCTCATCAGCTTTTAAATGCAAAGATATCCAAGCTGAATTTATAGAACCCAACCGGTATTATGTACCAGTATCATTTTGGTGAATCTAAGGTGCACCCTATCCAATATCCTATGCAGTCCTCAAAACTGAACTCATACTCCACATGGAATCTGATCTTCAGAAGAAATCCTACTGGACGTGAAATATTGTTTCTATTTTTCTCACTGTGGATGCTGCCAGGCGAGCTGAGTTT